>NW_022303218.1:0-4045 GCF_002776525.5 Piliocolobus tephrosceles | reverse complement strand
TCTTTTTTTTTTTTTTTTTTTTTCTTTTTTTCTTTAGAGACAGAGTCTCTCTATTTTGCCCAAGGTTGTCTTGAACTCCTGGCCTCAAGCAATACTGCTGTCTCAGCCTCCCAATTAGCTGGGATTATAGGCACGAGACACTGCACTGGGCTGCTGCATTATTCTCAATAGCCAAGATATGGAATCCACCTAAGTGTCCATCAATGGATGAATGGATAAAGAAAATGTGGTATATATAAAAAATGGAATACTATTCAGCCTTGAAAAACAAAATCTTGTCATTTGTGACAACATGGATGAACCTGGAAGACATTATGTTAAGTGAAATAAGCCAGGCATAGAAAGACAAATACAATTTCACTTATATGTGGAATACAGAAAAAAGTCAGACTCATATATAGAGAGTCAACTGGTGAGTTATCAGAGGCTGGGAGGTGGGGGAACTGGGGAGATGTTAGCCAAAGAACACAAGATTTCAGTTAAGAAGAATAAGTTCAAGAGATCTATTGTACCTTATGGTGACTAAACTTAATAACAACACATTGTATATTTCAAAATAGTATGATAATTGCTTTAAGCATTCTCATCACACACAAAAAATGTGTATGTGAGGTAATGTACATGTTATTAAATTGTTTGGTTTATGCATTCCACAATGTGTGTGTATGTATGTGCGTGTATATATATATATATATATATAAACATGATGTACACCATAAATGTATAAAATTTGTCAATCAAAAAATTAATTTTAGAAAGACAGAGTGGCGTTGGCAAAGAATAGCCAAATTGATCCACTTGAGCAGAATAGAGAGCCAAGAAATAGTCCCACATAAATACAAGGAGCAAAGACAATACAATAGAGAAAAGATAGTATTGGTCGGGCGCGGTGGCTCACGCCTGTAATCCCAGCACTTTGGGAGGCCGAGACGGACAGATCACGAGGTCAGGAGCTCAAGACCATCCTAGCTAACACGGTGAAACTCCATCTCTACTAAAAATACAAAAAATTAGCCGGGTGCGGTGGCAGGCGCCTGTAGTCCCAGCTACTCAGGAGGCTGAGGCAGGAGAATGGTGTGAATACGGGAGGCGGAGCTTGCAGTGAGCCGAGATTGCGCCACTGCACTCCAGCCTGGGTAACAAAAGCGAGACTCTGTCTCAAAAAAAAAAGAGAAAAGATAGTCTTTTCAGCAAATGATGCTGGAACAACTGGACAGCCATGTACAAGAAAAATGGAAAGAGCTCTCTTAAAAGGTTACTGTGAAAGCCACCTGTGACAGTAACAGAAAGTGCCCAGCAGGGTCTCTGACACTTAGTAATGTAATCTTTCTCACTGTAATGTAATGGCTAAACTTCAACATCCCTCAGCCCCTATCTCCATAAAACTTTCCCGTAGAGGCAACCATGATTCCTGTCAGTCACCCAGTCCTGCCAATCCACTGGGTAGGATACAATATTGAAGGGCCCATCAGCACACTGGCCTTAGGGGGCTCTGCAGCCCCTTGACCTTGTGGATGATGCTGGTCTTAATCTCTTCTTGTCCCTGGCTAAAGACAGGTCCCTCCTGCGGAGGCCAGGTCAGAATGCTCATCTGATTAAGACTCTATTAAGAGTCAGGAATAACAAAAACAACAATAAATAAATAAACATAATAACATAATCTATGTGTCTTAGTCCATTTCCTGCTGCTATAACAGAGTACTACAGACTGGGTAATTTATTTTGTTGTTTTTCAGACAGGATCTCTCTCTGTCACTCAGACTGGAGTGCAGTGGCACAATCTCAACTCACTGCAACCTCCACCTCCCAGACTCAAGTGATCCTCCCACGTCAGCCTCCTATGTAACTGGGACCACAGACCCGCACCACCACACCCAGCTAATTTTTGTGTTTTTTTGTGGAGATGGAGTTTTGCCTTGTGCCCAGGCTGGTCTCAAACTCCTGGGCTCAACCTTGGCCTCCCAAAGTGCTTGGATTACAGGCGTGAGCCACCACACTCAGCACAGACTGAGCAATTTATAAAGAGAATAAATGTATTTCCCACAGATCTGGAGGCTGGGAAGTCCAAGAGCATGGCATTGGCATCTTATGAGGGCCTGGCTGCAGTATTATCCCACGGTGAGAGGTGGAAGGGCAAAGAGGCTGAACTCAGTTTTATCTTGCCATAAAATGGCATTAATCTATTCAACCTAATCAACCCTGAAAGGTCCCACATCGGCCAGGCATGGGGGGTGGCTCACGCCTATAATCCCAGTACTTTGGGAGGTCAAGGTGGGCAGATCACCTGAGGTCAGGATTTCGAGACCAGCCTGACCAATATGATGAAAACCTGTCTCTACTAAAAATACAAAAATTAGCTGGGCGTGGTGGCACATGCGTGTTATTCCAGCTACTCAGCAGGCTGAGACAGGAGAATCACTTGAACATGGGAGGCAGAGGTTGCAGTGAGCTGAGATTGTGCCATTGCACTCCAGCCCGGGCAACAAGAGTGAAACTCCACCTCAAAAAAATATAAAAATAAAAAAGTCTCACATCTTAATACCATTAGGATAGCAATTAAATATCAACATGAGTTTTGGTGGGGGACATTCAACCTTAGCACTAGGTATTCTGGTTTGTGTATTTTTTTAATCTTAATTCCTTCATTTCTACAATTATGAGATCTAAAATTCGTCCACTATATTGGTTTTTTGGTTTTTGTTTTGTTTTGTTTTTTGTTTTTTTGTGTGGTTTTTTTTTTGTTTTTTTGTTTTGTTTTGTTTTGTTTTTTGAGACGGAGTCTCGCTCAGTCGCCCAGGCTGGAGTGCAGTGGCGCCATCTCGGCTCACCTCAAGCTCCGCCTCCCGGGTTTACGCCATTCTCCTGCCTCAGCCTCCCAAGTAGCTGGGACTACAGGTGCCTGCCACCGCACCTGGCTGATTTTTTGGATTTTTAGTAGAGACGGGGTTTCACCATGTTAGCCAGGATGGTCTCGATCTCCTGACCTCATGATCCGCCCGCCTCGGCCTCCCAAAGTGCTGGGATTACAGGTGTGAGCTGCCGCGCCCAGCTGTTTTTTGTTGTTTTTTTTTTTTTGGGACGGAGTCTCACTCTGTCACCAGGTTGGAGTGCAGTGGCCTGATTTCAGCTCATTGCAACCTCTGGCTCCCGGGTTCAAGTGATTCTCCTGCCTCAGCCTCCCAAGTAGCTGGGACTACAGGCATGCACCACCATGCCCAGCTAATTTTTGTGTTTTTGGTAGAGACGGGGTTTCACCATGTTGGCCAGGATGGTCTCAATCTCTTGACCTCGTGATCCCCCACCTCAGCCTCCCAAAGTGCTGAGATTACAGGCGTGAGCCACTGAACCTGGCCTCATCCACTATATTTGAACTGACCCAAAGGCCAGTGCTTTCTTAATTAAGTTCCCACAGATGAACAAAACCGTAATTCAGATTCTATTTTATTTATGGCTTAGGACTACCTACTGTTAAAATACACACACACACACACACACACACACACACAAAACTACCTACTATAAATTATTAGTCCATTTAGTCCATTTTGGAGTTCATAACCTAAAGCAGAAACTCACATGATTGAAATGTCATTTTCCCAAAGGATCGTTATTAGTGTATCATTTAGGTTGTCTTGCAAAAGTCTCATTTGTTGTTTTTTTTAAATGGCTGCTAATCTTTTAAATTAACAGAAATAGGGCCAGGTGCAGTGGTTCATGCCTGTAATCTCAGCACTTTGGGAGGCTGAGGCAGGCGGATTACTTTAGGCCAGGAGTTCAAGACCAGCCTGGCCAACAAGGTGAAATCCAGTCTGTACTAAAAATATAAAAATTAGCTCCACATAGTGGCACATGCCTGTAATCCCAGCAACTTGGGAGGCTGAGGCATGAGAGTTGCTTGAACTCGGCAGGCGGAGGTTGCAGCGAGCAGAGATTGTGCCATTGCACTCCAGCCTGGGTGATGGAGCATCACTCTGTCCACGCCCCAAAAATGTAGTTAATTTTCTTTTTTTCCCCCCCTTTTTTTTTTGTTTTTTTGAGATGGAGT
>NW_022303216.1:0-5225 GCF_002776525.5 Piliocolobus tephrosceles | reverse complement strand
TTCAAAGTTTTTCAGACAAAAAGGAGTTGTATATAAATTAAATGTAAGGTCTACTTAACATCACCCAGAAATCATGGGCTTTGAGCTGGAAGGGTTTAGAGTTATGTTTCTTGGGGTGGAGTTGATTGTGTTTAATGTGTAGAGAAATTGAAGGAATAAGTAAAATTTTTGATATCCAGATGGTGGACTGTGACAGTGACAGCTAGTGCTCGCTAAATTCTCCATCTGTTCCCATGCATTTTCCAACCCTTGTGCTGTTAGACTGCAACTCAGAGCTGTCCTCAATAAGAGACTACAAACAGATGTGATGTGTGTCACTTCAGAGAGATGACAATTGAAAGCTGGCTTTGTGTGTCTCCTTCAACCTTCTCTGCCCTTGAGGTTACAGCACGGAGGCCACATGCTCCAGATGGCATACGAAATAATAGCTTTTACCTGCCCATATGTAACTTCATGGGAGTGAGAAATAAAGCTTTCTTTTCTTAACATACTGAAATTGGTTTTCTTTTCCCTTTGTTGCCCTAACTAGTATGTCTTACTTTCACTAATCTACTGACCTTTAACTTATTTAAATTTTCTAAGCTTACAGTTTTCTCATGTAAAAGTTGGGATAGTGATCATACTTAACTAGTTACTGTTTAAAGGTTAAAAATAAGTGTGTTAATGAGCATATCTTAGGACTTAGCATATCAAGCAACTAGTTAATGTTAGCTCTCATCATTATTAACATATTTTATCATAGCAATTTGTAAACTGAGTAGGGCATAATATAATTTCTACACATTAAAAAGAGCATATATGAATGAGAAATTATATTCAATGAAATAGAACAAGGTAGGGGGGTTCAGGAATTGAAGATAATTGGAAATTGTTAAGAAATATATATTAGAATTTGATAGAAAAGTGGATAACAGTTAAAGAAAATGTTTAAATATGGAGCATAGAGTCCAGATGAGGTTAAAAGCATAATTCCAAATATCAAACCTCTTTACTCCTTTTACTATTATCTGTCAACCTAAGAACAAAAGAAAAGCTTCCATAGTATATGATTTCCTGGTTTTGGAGAATGAGAAACGCACTGAAAGAAGGTCAATAAAGCACAAAGGAAAAGGTTGGTTCTGGGTCCAAGCTAGGTACAGACACAACTGAGACCGAAAGGCAGTGGGGTGGGTGAGGGCAAGTAGTCATTTGACTTTTTGAACATTTTTCACTCTCTGGAAATATTTATTTTTCTATGAGATGTCAATTCCTTTCTTCTACCCTTGACAAATTTACTTAAAATAATGTTCACACTCCACAAAATAACAAAACAAAACAAAACTAAATTAAACTTTTTTTGTCAATGCCCTTATGCCATAGGCAATTTGGACTAAGAAATAATTATCAAAAAATGGCCGGGCTTTACTACAAATGTCCTTGAAATTGAGACCGGAATGGGCAACCACATATAGACCAACCACATTCAGTATAAAAGTGGGCTATGGAGCCCTTTTCACTTAAATTTTTAAAAGTAGATTCATTATGAAATATTTTTTCAAGGTGGGGTGGGCACAAGTGAATAGTGCACCCAACTAGGTGAGCATTAAAAATGACTCAATGGGCTAGGCGTGGTGGTTCATACCTATAATCCCAGAATTTTGGGAGGCCAAGGCAGGAGGATCACCTGAGATCAGGAGTTCAAGACCAGTCTCGCTAACATGGAGAAACCCCGTCTCTACTAAAAATACAAAAATTAACTGGGTGTGGTTGTTGTGCCTGTAATTCTAGCTACTTGGGACGTTGAGGCAAGAGGATCACTTGAACCCAGGAAGCGGTGGTTGCAGTGAGCCCAGATTGTGTCACTGCACTCCAGCCTAGGCAACAAGAGTGAAATTCTGTCTCAAAAAAAAAAAAAGAAAGAAAAAGAAATAAAAATGACTCAATGAAAAAAAAAAAATTGACTATGCTGATATTTTTTAGTAACTGATGACTCATTTAGCTGTAACATTTGTACTGAAATATCCATTCATATGTATAGACTTACTAATTAGATTAAGTGTTACAACAAGAATCCCAATGCTGTGACATCCAGCAGAGTACCTGGTACATAGCAGGCAGAAGTTATCTTTGTGTTATTTCATGATTTAAGCCAACCTTGATGTTAACATTTTTCCTTTATCTGAGCAAGGAAATTTACAATGTGTTCTTCCCAAGGGCTTGAAATCCAATCACACTATTCAGATCATTAAAAGTCACACATGATGTCCTAAGGCATAGAATTGGAGTGTAATGAGAATTACACCCATGAAAAGTGCATATGAATTGGGAGGCTGTGTTCCCTGTATTTCCTTGTTAGGCCTTTTCTTTTCTCATTGGTATATGCCTTACACACTCCATCAATCAGGAGAATTAATGGTGTTCCTAGCAATTTAGGCCATACGGAGATGATCAAGGCATCATAAATTGTGTTAGAGCAAATAAAGCCTCCCAAACGGGACTGCTAGCACAGCAATCACATTTCAAAACTGCCTGCCTGAACTGGAAAACACGTCAATGACGAAGCACACAGGTGAAAACAGAAAATGCCAACCAGGGAAGAGAGTGTGCTCACTCTCAGGAACAGAGAGTGGAGTCGATGTTTGGGGTCTTCTGGGAGGAAAAGTGAGTCTGTGTGTTACTGGCAGTGAATCCACACGGATCTGCAGCAAACTCAGTTCTTGCCTCCTCCATAGGAAGAATTCCACTGAGGAGGCAGAAGGCAGAAGGAGGGACCAGGGCAAGTTTTTAGAGCAGGAGTGAAACTTCAGTAAAAGGCTTTAGAGAAGAAAGGAAAGAAAGTAAAGTACCCTTGGAAGAGGGCCAAGTGGGCCACTTGAGAGCTCAAGTGCACTGTTTGACCTTTTGACTTTGGGTTTTATGTGTTGGTGTACTCACCGGGTCTTGCGTTACATCTCCCGAGTCTTCACTTGGGGTGGGTTGTCTGCACACGCAGTGACCTGCCAGTTTCGGAGGGGCTGCATGTGCAGTGTTTACTGGAGTTGTATGCATGCTTCCTTGAGGCGTTCTTCCCTTGACAGCCAAATGTCCCTTGAAGGTCATATACCAGTTAACCACCACCATTTTGCCTCTCAGTGCGCATGCTTGAGCCCACTAACCCAGCTCCTGACATACTAATATGATTGGGAAGCAGCTGATAACCAGTTTCAGGTGCTTCTGTTTAGAGGGAGGCTGCCTTTTCCTGGCGCTCGTTAGGACCAATTATTATTTTAAAGAGGCAGTGAAACACCTGCCTGACAGTCACCTGATGATGGTCACCCTACATTCCTGGTGGGCAGGAGCCCTCTCCTCCTCTGCTCATGTCTGACTAGCTACCTAGGGTAATATGTATAAAACACAGTTTTTAATGTTTTACATTTTGAGGTATACCTCCAGATGAGATGCCGGCATCAAGAACCTTATCGCTATGGGTAGGGTATACCTTTCCCTTCTGTTCCTTGATCTTGTTTATGTTCATTCTCCTATCCTTCTTCCGTGTGGCAACCTCACCAAAGAGATTGAAGTTTCAGATGTATTGCTTTCCAGCTTTCCTTATATCTAGGAGAAGGACTTGCAATCAAAGCCTGAACAGTACAAAGGGGCCTGAGAAAATTCTTCTTAAGACTTCCAGAGAAAATGATCTTTCCTGATAAAAGATAGGCAAGAGGAGAGTCATCCTTTGACCTTCTATTCTTGGACATTGCTCTGAGAAGATATGTTGCCTGGGGCAGCTGCAGTTATCTGAAGACAAGGCGGGGAACAAAAAGCAGACCGAAGCAGAAGTGTAAACTTGCGAGGAGACTGGGATTTGAGTCTATCGTTGATCTGTTAACTGATCTGAAAGCACCCAACTTTAGCGCTCCTGTAATGTGAATCAGTAATAGTTCCTATCATTTAAACTAATGTTTCTCAAACTTTTAATGTGCACAACAATCACTTGAGGATCTTGTTAACATTCAGGTTCTGATTCAAGAAGGTCATGGCAGCTCCTTAGAGTGTACATATGTAACAAACTCCCAGGTGATGTCCAAACTGTGCATATATTGACTCACAAGCATTTAAGCCATTTAAAATGTTGTCTTTCGTTTCCTGCAGCCAGAAGCATGCAAAATGACATCTTTGAACAGTGAGGGGTTTGAAAACTGAATCCAAAGACATGATGATGAACTTTAGGAACTAGCTTTAAAAAATGCTCAGATAAAACCATCACATGTGAGGGCTTTCAGATCATCAAGGTCTGACTTCAAATATTGGTTCCATCATTTACACACTATGAGGTTTGCTGGAAAATTGTTTAATCTCTCTGAATCTTGATTTCTTTGTCAGAGAACAATAGTATTTATCTTATATGGCTGCACTGATGATTAGCTGAGTTTATGTAACAAAAAGCATAGGTGTAGAATAAATGTGAGTTCTTTTTCTCTGATGCTATTGGCCAGATAGAAATTTGCATTCTCAAGCTTCATACACATCAAAGATAACTTCATGACAATGGGGGTAGTATGATAGAAATAAACAAATTGTGAGAATTGGCACAGAAATTTTCTTACTATCTCAACTGTTGTTATTAGAAGTCTGTGATGCTTGTATCAGTCAACCATAAACTTAGCTGGATGTCTAAAAGAAAAATAGGCTGGGCACGGTGGCTCAAGCCTGTAAACCCAGCACTTTGGAAGGCCGAGACGGGCAGATCACAAGGTCAGGAGATCGAGACCATCCTGGCTAACACAGTGAAACCCCGTCTCTACTAAAAATACAAAAAATTAGCCGGGCGTGGTGGCAGGTGCCTGTAGTCCCAGCTATCCTAAAGTATCCTAAACCTGGTAGTTTGTGTTTTAGATAGGTTGAACAACTTTTGTTTCTTCTGAATGGTGAGAAATTTAATGACTTTATTTTTTTCTTTCATGACTCCTACATCAGACTAGAACCTCCTTCATAGTGTAAAGTATGTCTTGTTACCCATAGAGCAGAGTGACCACTATAATGTCCTTGATAAATATGTATTAAATATATGAATGCACAGGTGTAAATGGTAGTGTAAATGGCCTTTTATCCTCTTTTCTTTACCTATATTTCCCCAAACATTTTTTTCCACTATTTATTGTGAGATTATAATAAATTCTCATACTTAATAATAAATTGATAACAAATTCTCATATTTAATAATAAAGACAAAGGAAAAAGACAAAAGGAACAAGAAAAGGAAGAAA
>NW_022303215.1:0-1008 GCF_002776525.5 Piliocolobus tephrosceles | reverse complement strand
CCAGCCCAAAGTCCTCGGACGCATTCTTTGTTAACCTGCAGGTCAGAGAGGGAATGGGAAGAAAGGCAGATGGCCTGTGTTTTCCAGTCTATTGGTTTCTTTTCTTTTTTTTTTTTTTTTTAGATGGAGTTTTGCTCTTGTTGCCCAGGCTGGAGTGCAATGGCGCAATCTTGGCTCACGGCAATCTCCGCCTCCTGGATTCAAGCAATTCTCCTGCCTCAGCCTCCCGAGTAGATGGGCTTACAGGCATGCACCAACACACCTGGCTAATTTTGTATTTTTTAGTAGAGACAGGGTTTCTCCATGTTGGTCAGGCTGGTCTCGAACTCCTGACCTCAGGTGATCCGCCTGCCTTGGCCAATCTATTGGCTTTTAACCACAATGAGAGAGCAGGACTCTGGGACTGAATATCTGTGACTACAAAAGTTTGGTGTGAAGCTCTTTTCACAGTCAAGCCAGAAGAGCCGTCCTGCAGGACGGATATGATGCCACCTTCATGGAGAAACTGAGAGAGAATGCAAAGAAAGTAGTTTTTGTTTTCACTTAGTGATTTGAAGCTATATGAAAAGAAGAGCCATTGGGAATAAGGCGTTTGGATCCAGGAACGGGTTATGAGAGACAGGTGTGGGTTCTAGAGAATTAAAAAGTCTCTACAAATAAGCTATATCCTGACTCTCACCTACATATGTGTCTACTGGGTCTTCTTGGCAAAGTCTGTGCCTGTGGGCTGGCTCTGTGAGGTGGAGGGTGATCCTGCCAGGGGAATGCAGCACCCAGCCTGACGCCATGCCCTGCCCCACTTGCCAGCCAGTGCTCCTTCCAGAACATTCCTCTGAACAGAGGATGCTGGCACAGGGACTCCTGTGTCAGTGGCCCCCTGCCCACCACCATTCTATTTCTTCTCAGATACAGAGACATGAGCCAACGGGGGACCCGGAAAGCGTGGCCGCCATACCTTGATCACCTTGAAGCTCAGGAAGCTTCTGTGGAGCATGATGACCTTGTACT
>NW_022303214.1:0-5577 GCF_002776525.5 Piliocolobus tephrosceles | reverse complement strand
GCAGGAGTTAGATGTTTAAGTTCCTGCTTTCTACAATACCTAATTCTACAATTTTTCATTTCTCAGTACCCAAAGGACTCCAGTTGTTTTTGTCACAATCATGACAATTCTGTTAGATTAATAAACTCTATTATCCTACTTCTTAAATGCTTTGGGGGGGAAAAAAGCCTACCAGCTTATTTTAAATCGAGAAAAGCAGTGAATACAGAAGTTCCTTGAGATTCATATTAACAAATTTTTAATGAAAAATATTAATTATAAAGCAACTCTAGGTTGAATTGTAGGCACACATAGTATAAAGAACTGCTAAATGAAGCCACACAGATGGTCTCTCTGAAAACTAACAGAGGATAAATTGTGTTTATTAACTTAATCTTCAAAAGGACCTTATATTCCTCATATCTTCATTTAGGTAATAATATATGTAACATTTGCAGGATGTTTCTATCTCCTGTGAATATTTTTCACCTGAAAGCCCTTTGGGAAAACAATAATTATTATAATTCACAGATTTCATGTTGACCTTGTACTTTCAACCTCTCCCTTCTCATACTCCACCATGCATTGTCATTTATAACAAAACTTTCATTAAGATGTACTGCATAAAAGCAATTTTTATTTCTACTACTCTACCAATATGTGTAACTTTAAATATTATTTAGGTAAATAAAGCTTCTAACTGAAATTGGAAGACTACTTGCACAAATGGCAGCAATTCAGTATAAGTCCTTCACGCATTCACTTTATCTTCATCAGCAGGAATAGCAATGAAAAATGAAAGGAGATGAAATGTTCACTTCAGAACTGATGATAATTATAAGTGAATAAAGTTGATCAGAATATTTTCATCAGAAAAGTATAGACCTTAAAGATTTGTTACACACTTTGTCTACTGTGAATAGAATATATACTGGTGGAATAACAGAACTAATAGGGAACATAGTATTTTAAAATAGGGATCTGCCTGCATACTGAAACCATTCCATCATATGTTAGCACACTCAGTATGCCCTTTATAGATGGTGTTTCCACTGGCATATCATAACCTGAAGTAAATGAGGGAGAAATCTCTTAATTTCAAAGGCTATGCACTTATAGCAAAATGACATGAGATTACTGGGTCATTCTTAGAGTTTGCTCAAAAATGTTTTTATATTTTAATTCATTTAAACACATAGCAACCCATAATTAGTGTTGGATTTATATTATCATGCTTATTATTTCACAACTAACAAGATTTCAAGAAAAAAAAAAAACAGAAGTTCAAAAATCCATGAATATCACTATACAAAATGGACTGTAATATTTGAAAAGTACAAATTATTTCTCCTTCCCTGTTTTGTTTGCTAGTAGATTTTGGGAAGTGATGAGTTAGTGAATGAATTATAGTATTCATAATTGATACTGCACTTCACTACCCCCTGTCACCTCAAATAGTAATCATTTATCTGAATATATTTCCTGGCTTAAGTTACCACTGCCTTAAAACAGGTGAAAAGTAACATACATTTTCTTAATCTAAAGAAGACTTTAACTTTGTCAATTCTTTCTTTTTGAAGAGAATTTTTATTATAAGTGAGGTTGCATATATAAAAATAGTGGGGGCATTTGTCTACGTGTTTGGAGACTGGAAAACAAGTGAAAGAGTTAGAGTATGTTCTTTTATTTAGATGATCAGATTGGTAAGTCTTCTGAAATGCAAGGCAAAAATTCAAAGGTTTTAAGTGTAACCACTAGAATTGGATTATTCTTTTTTAATTCTTTTTAGCTAGACCCAATTATTACATGAACACTCAGATAGGCATTGGAAATACATATGTATCTGTGTGTGTGTACTTATGTGACTTTGATATTTAGTTTTGGTAGTTTTTATCTTTCAAGCAGCATTCTATTTCATCTAAGATATCAAATACAAATCTGTGGGCCTAGAAATGTTTATACTCTTCATTTATTAGCATTTCAATATAGTCAGTAGTGATGGGCTCTCTTTTGTCCTTTTGTGTGTGTTATTTATTTATTTATTTTTATTTATTTTTTTGAAATTGATCATTGTATCTTCCCTCTTTTATTCGGGGTTAACAGGGCTAGGGGCTTATTTTACTAATTCTTTCAATAAACCATCTTTTGAGCCAGAGAGAAAGGCCAGGTTACCTACAAAGGTAAGCCCATCATACCAACAGTGTGCCTCTCAGCAGAAACCGTACAAGCCAGAAGCAATTGGGGGCCCATATTCAACATTCTGAAAGAAAAGAATTTCCAACCTAGAATTTTGTATCTGGCCAAACTAAGCTTCATAAGTAAAGAAGGAATAAGATGCTTTTCAGAAAAGCAAATGCTGAGGGAATAAGTCACCACCAGGCCTGCCTTGAGAGAGTTCCTGAAGGAAGCACGAAATATGGAAAGGAAAAACCATTACCAGCCACTACAAAACACACTGAAGTACACTGACCAGTGACATTATGACGCAACCACACAAACAACTCTGAAAATAGCTAGCTACATCATGATGACAGGATCAAAGTCATGCATAACAATATTAACCTTTAATGTAAATGGGCTAAATGCACCAATTAAAAGACACAGAGAGCATGGCAAGCTGGACAGAGTGAAACTCCATTGGTATGCTGTCTTCAAGAGCCCCATCTCATGTTCAAAGAGACACATAGGCTCAAAATAAAGGGATGGAGGAAGATTTACCAAGCAAATGGAAAAGAGAAAAAAAAGCAGGGGTTGCAATCCTAGTATCTGATGAAATAGACTTTAAACCAACAAAGATCAAAAATTACAAAGAAGGACATTACATAATGATAAAGGGCTCAATTCAACAAGAAGAGCTAACTATCCTAAGTATATATGCACCCAATACAGCAGCACTCAGATTCATAAAGACCTTCAAAGAGACTTAGACTCTCACACAATAATAGTGGAAGACTTGAACACCCCCACTATCAATATTAGATCATTAAGACAGAAAATAAACGAAGATATTCAGGATCTGAACTCAGCTAGAGATCAAGTGGACTGGATAGATATATAGAGAACTCTCCACCCAAAAACAACAGAATATACATTCTCATGGACACACAGTACTTACTCAAAAACTGATCACATAATCTGAAGTAAAATATTCCTCAGCAAATGCAAAACAACTGAAATCATAACAGTCTCTCAGACCCACAGCATAATTAAATTAGAACTCAACGTTAAGAAACTCACTCAAAACCACACAACTACAAGGAAATTAAACAGCCTGCTCCTGAATGACTCCTTGGTAAATCATGAAATTAAGGCACAAATCAAGAAGTTATTTGAAACTAAAGAGAACAAAGAGACAACATATCTGAATCTCTGGGATGCAGCTAAAGCTATGTTAAGAGGGAAATTTATGCCCTCATCAAAAAGCTGGAAAAATTTCAGGTCAAAAACCAAACATCACAACCACAAGAACTAAAGAACCAAGAGTAAACAAATCCCAAAGCTTGCAGAAGACAATAAATAAACAAGATCAAAGCAGAACTAAAGGAAAGGGAGACACAAAAAGCCTTTCAGAAAATCAACCAATCCAGGAACTGGTTTTTTGAGAAGAATATAAAAATAAAATAAATAGATTACTACAGCTAGACAAAGAGGAAAAGAGAGAAGAATCAAATAGACACAATCAAAAATGATAAGGGAGCTATCACTACTGGCCCCACAGAAATATAAACACCCATGAGAGAATACTATAAACACCTCTATGCACAGGAACTATAATAGAACATCTAGAAGAAATGGATAAATTCCTGAACACAGACGCCCTCCCAAGACTGAACCAGGAAGAAACTGAATTCCTGAATAGACCAATAACAAGTTCTGAAATTGAGGCAGTAATAAATAGCCTAAAAATCAAAAAAACCCTAGGACCAGATGAATTTACTGCGGAATTCTACCAGAGGTACAAAGAAGAGCTGGTACCATTTTTTCTGAAACTATTCCAAACAACTGAAAAGAAGAGACTCCTCCCTAACTCATTTTATGAGGACAGCATCATCCTAATTCTAAAACTTGGCATAGATATTAAAAAAAAAAAAAAGAAAACTTCAGACTGATTTCCTCTATCATTTTCCTGTTTTTCAATTTCATTGCTTTCTGCTCTAATTTTAACTATATATCTTAATCTGCTTGCTTTAGGCTTGAATTGTTCTCTCTCCCTAGTTTCCTAAGGTAGAAATTTGGATTGATTTTAGATCTTTCTTTTTTCTTATATATGAATTTAATGTTTTAATGGAGAATAGGCCTTTGTTATGAACAATTCTCTGGCCATATTTTATATGGTTACCTTTCTATTCCCTATGTCAGTCCATAAGGAGACCTTTCTTGACTCTATCATTGGTATCTGATGAAGTTCCCAATGGCAAATATTCATGAGTTTGTGACCTGCTCCCACCTCCATGACTTTTGTCCACTCTCAAAGGAGCCTCCAGTCATTCATTCCAATTACCATTTATATGTTCCTGCTGGTTTATGGCTTCACGTAAGCAGATATCAACTATTAGTCTAAAATAGCCTATATCTGTAGATTTCCCAGTAGTGATTTATTGTGTGATCTCCATTCAGTAAGAATGGGAATGACAACTTCAAAACCCTTTACGTGTCAAAGCTCCCCCTATTTATTTTAATCTTTTTGTTAATTATCTAATACCAGGTTTGTAAAAACTGAATGCTATATATATATATACACACACACATATATATGTGTGTTTGTGTATACATATATATTCTCAATATATACAATGGAAAGAAATGTCTGTCCGTACAAGTAGGTACTACTACTTAATTATAACGAATAATCAGTGATCTTAGTGGGTAAGTGGTCTAGTAATTAATTACAATCAGATACAAGTGGCCATGTTTTAAGACTTATTCCCAGAAACCCATTTGTCTGTTCATTAGGGCAAACCTAAAACTCCATCCTGGAAATAACCATATTTTGATAAATATTTTAATTTTAAAATTAAATTTATGAATAAATGTAGTAATAACAACAAAAAGATTTATTCTGTGTTGACTCCCTACCTTCTATTCCACTCCTTAGTTATAACCTCATAACACTGGTACTGTTTTTTGATATTGTAGTGGTTGCCATGAGAACTATGTACCTTGTTTAGGCATGATTATTATATAGATCCTACCCTATACTCACTTTCTGATGTTATGAAAGAATATCACCCTCATTCTCAGCAGGATCAATTGATACATACAGCTCTGAATTGAAAGGAGCTTTACTTTGTCTTGAGCATTCCACCAGCTTTACTTTGTCTTGAACATTTCACCAATCTACTGTATAAAAGTTCAGCTATGAGAAAGGAAATTTATGAAGGATTTTCTAAAATCTATCAGTTCATACTTTATCCCAACAGTCTAAAATTGATCCCTTAACACAAGGTAAGATGAGGATAATAGCTAAAACATAGCAGGTAGATATCCAGTAGAACTTCTTTCACTGAATTGAATTTTGCTGAAATGTCCCTAACCACACTGAGGGCTATTTAAAGAAATGATGCCACATATATCATTGCTATGGGCCCTAAAATGACG
>NW_022303213.1:0-4228 GCF_002776525.5 Piliocolobus tephrosceles | reverse complement strand
TCATCATCACTGGCCATCAGAGAAATGCAAATCAAAACCACAATGAGATACCATCTCACACCAGTTAGAATGGCAATCATTAAAAAATCAGGAAACAATAGGTGTTGGAGAGGATGTGGAGAAATAGGAACACTTTTACACTGTTGGTGGGATTGTAAACTAGTTCAACCATTATGGAAAACAGTATGGCGATTCCTCAAGGACCTAGAACTAGATGTACCATATGACCCAGCCATCCCACTACTGGGTATATACCCAAAGGATTATAAATTATGCTACTACAAAGACACATGCACACGTATGTTTATTGCGGCACTATTCACAATAGCAAAGACTTGGAATCAACCCAAATGTCCATCAGTGACAGACTGGATTAAGAAAATGTGGCACATATACACCATGGAATACTATGCAGCCATAAAAAAGGATGAGTTTGCGTCCTTTGTAGAGACATGGATGCAGCTGGAAACCATCATTCTTAGCAAATTATCACAAGAAGAGAAAACCAAACACCGCATGTTCTCACTCATAGGTGGGAACTGAACAATGAGCTCACTTGGACTCGGGAAGGGGAACATCACACACTGGGGCCTATCATGGGGAGGGGGGAGGGGGGAGGGATTGCATTGGGGAGTTATACCTGATATAAATGATGAATTGATGGGTGCTGACGAGTTGATGGGTGCAGCACACCAACATGGCACATGTATACATATGTAACCTGCACGTTATGCACATGTACCCTAGAACTTAAAGTATAATAAAAAAATAATAATAAAAAAAAAAAATACAAAAAAAAAAAAAAAAGAGTTTGATACCTTCTGGCAATCCTTGGCATTCCTTAGCTTGTAAATATATTACTCTAATCTCTTCCCCCATCTTCATGTGATCTTCTGTCTTGTGTGTATGTGTCTTCTTTTCTGTCTCTTATAAGAACACTTGTCATTGTATTTAGGGCACACCCTATTTTAAGATGATCTCTTTGAAAGATCCTAACCCTAATTATACCTGCAAATAAACTTATTGCAAATAAGTCTACATTTGAAGATTCTTGGTTGATTTTTGAATATATAATTTCAAAAATCTAAAATATTAAAACGTTAATGTTATATATTGGAAATAGAGGAAGACAATTTATTCATCAATATTATTGCAAATTATATTAGAATGTATAGGAATATCTGTGACACATAATTTAATAACTATTCAGAGTATACTAAGAACATAAACAATAAACTTTCTATCTACTTTAAGTAAAAAATGAAAGATTTCTGATGTTGCATCATTGAGGAAATATATGTGTTAGGCTTTTGTAGATATTGTTCATATCATTTTTTAACTTGACTGAGTTTCATTTTAAAGATATAACATGAAAAACTTAATAATTACAAAATTCAGGATTTAACTAGCAGTCTGCATGGTTAAGCATCATGAAAGACATAGTCAAAGTAAGATTTAACTATTTAACAATCAGGCTACAGAGCCCATATATGTTTTTGTTGACTGCTTCATACAGAGAAATATTGGCCTTTATGAGTTGTTCTGTACCTTCATATCTATTTAATTATAAATTATTTTATTTTTGTTTTATATATATTTTGCAAATGTTTTTACATGCCATATTTTACTATACATGACATTTATGAGACAAATAGAATGTAAACTCCTCATTGATGGCTAGTTTTTGTTGTTATTGTTGTTTTTTTTTTTTTTTTTTTTTTTTGAGACAGGGTCTCACTCTGTCACCCAGGTTGGAGTGCAGTGGTGTCATCACAGCTCACTGCAGCTTTGACCTCCTAGGCTCAAGCACTTCTCCCACCTCAGCCTCCAGAGTGGCTAGGACTGTAGGTGCACATAACCATGCCCAGCTAATTTTTGTATTTTTTGTAGAGATGGGGTTTCACCATATTGCCCAGGCTGGTCTCCAATTCCTGGTCTCAAGAGATCCACCTATCTTGGCTTTTCAAACTGCTAGGATTACAGGCATGAGCCACGGTGCTTGGCAAGGTGCCCAAAACTTGAGTTTATTTACGCTTACTTTTAGTTGTGCAGAGAAAAAGAATGTGAATGAAGGGAAGACCCTAAGGATCATGATGAGATAACGTATTAAGTCTTATCTCTCCCCTTAAGTAGCTCCAACACCCAGAAGTAACAAGTCAATTGTTCCATGCTTCAGTTCCTTATTTGACAAAGCACAATTATAACTAATCTATTTAATGCATAGAACTATCTTTTAACACTAAATTGAAGTGGTGAATAAATAAATGCTTTGAAATGTAAAATAGCCACCCAATTGCCTTTAATTGTATTTATTGCTAATCTAATGATGACAAACACTGTTTTCAGTATAAATAATCAGTAATAATAATTGATTTACTCAACCAAACATGGAAACATAATCTAAACGTGAGGCAGAGAAGGAAAGAGGTGAAGTATAATACAGACAGGCTGTTAACAGAAACTTATCTACCATTCCCCTTCACAACATCTCAGGTACAGCTTTCTCCACTAACTCTTAGGTATTAACAAGTCCTATAATGTTGTCAAAGAACTCAGCACATATCTTTCTTGAAGCCTATTCACTTACATTTATTACTGATATAGCTCCCTCCTTTCCTAGACTGTGAACAAATTTAGAGTAGAAATTGTCCTTTATCCATCCATACATCTTTTATTCTCCCTCTATCTCTTTTTTTTCTCATTCCCTTTCTTCTTTTGTATCTTTCTATATTTATATACTCAGCAAATACTATACTGCTTCCCTGGGATAGTGGCTTCATAATGTTAATGGATTTTAGAAACATGTGGACATAATTTTAACAAGTACAGATTGCTGCTCCCAGACTCGGACTTTACAATTCAATAGATCTAGGGTTGCATACCTCTGGGTTATCATGTCAAATAAGTTTCCAGATAATGGTAATACTGCCTGTATTGGAACTACACTTTGAGAAACACTGCTCTAGCATATAAAAAGCGGTCAATAAATGCTTGCTGAATAAAAATTTAAACTCCTATACTAATGTATCCCACATTGCAATTTTCTTCACTGCTCATAGAGGTTTTTATCAGTTTGATGGTCAACTCTAATAACTACTCTTAACAATTTATTACAAGAAAGCATTGAATTTAATACATCTATCCTTTATATGGGTTCCACAGCATCCAGTAAAATAAGATTAGCCCTAAATAAGGAAAAATAGATTTATGGGCAAAATCAATGGCAAATTATTAAAATTATCCTCAAAAGACTATGAATTTCTTAAGAAATAGCCATAAAAGATAATACATTTAAGCTAATAGTTTCTACAGTCTTGCTTTCATTTATGTGTTTAAATTGCTTCCCTATGAAACTCGAATATCAGGCTGACAACACCTGCTGTGAGTTTGTTGATTTTTGTTTACTAAGCAAAGCTCTTGATCTTTGCCTTTGAACAGCTCATTCAGTAAGCAGAGAGAGAAAAATGTGAGTTTCATTAGAGCAGGGCTAATAAACTCATTGCTAACAAAGCCAAAAAAAAAGTCTCACTTCAAAATTCTTCATTAAGAAGCTAATTACTAAACATTCATTTCTATGGTTTTAAAATTATATTGTTTTACATATGAGTAGCAAACTGGCCATTGATAATTATGTATAACCTGACCCTATGAATGAAGGCATCATATTCAACAAGCATCGGGTATCATATGAGATCCAGTTTTCAAATTCATATAAATTTCATTAGAATTTTTAATTCATTCTAAGATTATGAAAAGCAAACACATTTTAGAATTTCTAAAAAAAAATTTTATGAAAAATAAAGACCTACTCATCTTTAATGTTAGTTTTTATTTTAATTTTATTCTGTAAACCTCAGTTTTCATTTTAAATAAAGTTTTCATTGGTTTTTACTATTTGAGAATAGCTTACTTTCTAATTAAGAACTGTTTTTTGTTGTTTTCTTTTAATTTAAGCCAGTGGCTCTCAAATTGTACTGCATCAGAATCACCTGTTGGGCCTGATAAAACAGTGTTGGGTCCTAGCATCAGCTTTTAATACAACAGGTCTTGGGTTGAGACAAGGTAACTAGCATGATTCCTCTATGACACTGATGATGCTGGTCTAGGGAATACACTTTGAGGAATATTAACTGATTTAAATGTAAATAATGGCTTCTTTTGAGAAATGTCTGTTCATATCCTTTCCCCACTTTTGGATGGGGTTGTTTGTTTTTTTCTTGTATATTTG
>NW_022303210.1:0-2208 GCF_002776525.5 Piliocolobus tephrosceles | reverse complement strand
GTCTAACTCTGTGAGATGTACTCACACATCACAAAGCAGTTTCTCAGGAAGAATATCTTTGGTTTTTATATGAGGATATTTCCTTTGTCACTGTAGGCTTCAATGTGCTTCCAAATATAATAATGCAGACTCCACAAAAATAGTGCTATCAAACTACTCAATTAAAAGAATGGTGTTACTCAACAAGATGAACTCACACCTCACAAAGCAGGTTCTCAGAAACCTTCTTTATAGTTTGTATATGATCATATTTTCTTTTTCACTATATGCCTCAATGTGCTCCCAAATATCTTTCGGCAGATTCCATGAAGACAGTCTTAGCAAACTGCTCCATGAAAAGGAAGGTGTAGCTCTGTGAGGTGAATTCCCACATCACAAAGAACTTTCTCAGAAAACTTCCTTCTAATTTTTATTTGAGGATATTTCTTCTGTCACCGTAGGCTTGAACGTGATACAAAATATGATTTCTCAGATTCCCCACAAACACTACTACCAAACTGACCCATGAGAAGAACTGTGTAACACTGAGAGATGAATTATCACATCACAAAGCAGTTTCTCAGAAAAATTCTTTCTCATTTTTATCTGAGGATATTTCCTTTTTCATTATATGCCTCAATGTGCTCCCAAATATCACTTTGCAGATGCCACCAAAACAGTGTTAGGAAACTGCTCCATGGAAAGAAAGCAGTAACTCTGTGAGATGAATTCACACATCATTAAGCAGTTTCTAAGAAGTCTTCTTTCTAATTTTTATCTAAGGATATTTCCTTTTTCACTATAGTCCTTAATGCGCTCCGAAATATAACATTGCCGATTCCATGAAAACAGTGTTAGGGAACTGCTCCATGAAAAGAAAGGTGTAAATCTGTGAGATAAATTCACACATCAGAAAGAACTTTCTCATTAAGCTTCTTTCTAGTTTTTAACTGAGGATATTTCCTTTGTCACCATAAGCTTCAATGCAATTCAAAATATCCATTCTCTGATTCCCCAAAAACACTGCTACCAAACTGCTCCATGAAACCAGTGGTGTAAATCTATGAGGTGAATCCACACATCACAAAGCTGTTTCTCAGAAACCTCCTTTCCAGTTTTTATCAGAAGTGTTTCCTTTTTCACCATATTAATCAATGCACTCCTGAATATCCCACTGCAGAATAAACAAAAAAAGTGTTAGTAAACTTGTCATTCAAAAGAATGGTGTAACACTGCGTGATAAATTCACACATCACAAAGAAGTTTCTCAAAAAGTCTCTTTTTGGTTTTTATCTGAGGATACTTCCTTTGTCACCATTTGCTTCAATGCGATCCAAAATATCCCTTCTCAGATTCCCCCAAAACAGGGCTACCAAACTTCTCCATGAAAAGAATGAAATATTTTCTGAGATGAAATAATATATAAGAAAGCATTTCTTCAGAAAACTTCTTTCTAGTTTTTATATGAGGGTGTTTCCTTTGTCACCTTGAGTTTCAATGCTTTCCAAAATATCCCTTTGCAGATTCAATGAAAACTGTGTTAGCAAAATGTGCAATGGAAAGCTTCTTTTTGATTTTTGTCTGAGAATATTTTCTTTGTCAGCCTAAGATGCAATGCGCTCACGGATATTGTATTGCAGGCTCCATGAAAACAGTGTGAGCAAAATGCTGCAAGAAAAGAAAGGTGTAACTCAGTGAGATGAATTCACACATCACAAAGAAGTTTGTCAGAAATCTTCTCTCTAGTTTTTATCTGAGGATATTTCCTTTTTCACCATAGGCTTCAATGCACTTCCAAATATCCTATTCCAGATTCCACGAAAACTGTGTTATCAATCAGCTCAATGAATAGAATGGTGTAATTCTGTGAGATTAATTCACATATCACAAGGCAGTTTCTCAGAAAGTTTCTTTTTAGTTTTTATCTGATGATATTTCCTTGTTCAGTATAGGCCTCAATGTGCCCCCGAATATACCGTTACAGATTAAACGAAAAAAGTGTTAGCAAATTTCTCAATGAAAAGAACGTTTAGAAGAAAATCTAGGTAGTACCATTCAGGACATAGGCATGGGCAAGGACTTCATGTCTAAAACACCAAAAGCAACGGCAGCAAAAGCCAAAATTGACAAATGGGATCTCATTAAACTAAAGAGCTTCTGCACAGCAAAAGAAACTACCATCAGTGAACAGGCAACCTACAGAATGGGAGAAAATTTTTGCAATCTACT
>NW_022303207.1:0-4053 GCF_002776525.5 Piliocolobus tephrosceles | reverse complement strand
TTTTTTTTTTTTTTTTGAGGCGGAGTCTGGTGCTGCCAGGGCTGGAGTACTGTGGCCAGATCTCAGCTCACTGCAAGCTCCGCCTCCCGGGTTCACGCCATTCACCTGCCTCAGCCTCCCGAGTAGCTGGGACTACAGGCACCCACCACCACACCCGGCTAGTTTTTTGTATTTTTTTTTAGTAGAGACGGGGTTTCACCGTGTTAGCCAGGATGGTCTCAATCTCCTGACCTCGTGATCCACCCGTCTCGGCCTCCCAAACTGCTGGGATTACAGGCTTGAGCCACTGCGCCCAGCCTCTTATCTTCTTTAATACGATGCATAGATAACACAAAGGCAATGGAGAGAGCAAACTATGCAGTGATTTCTTGGAAACTGACACAAAAGCCCTAGAGAAAATTGTGAAGGCCTCTCTATTCACCACAGTTTCTTTTTCAACTTTTGTAAACTGCAATCTTATTCTATCTAAATATGGCCCATGTTTTCCTCATTGTAATCCAGGCTTGTGGATCAAATAATTATCAGAAGACCAAGGAGTCAAGAAGAAATAGCCACAGAAGATAGAAAGGACCAAGTTTAATCTTCCTGTAAATTTTAAATCCTGCAATGTACACATCAGACTGAACATACAAGATTAAAAGGTAACTGCCTCTACTGAAGAAGGGAGAGTCAATGGCCTTTGGAAAGATGCTCAAGAGGGAATGGGGTGGGGGAAGAGAGAGAAAGAGACAATATTGATGAGAGGAACCCATAGTACACCAGATCCACTGGTTCAGAGATGTGTTCAGGATGTTGTCTCCATTCTCTCTCCTAACTCTCATGTTGACTCATAAGAGGCAGTGACTCACAACAGTAGCTTCGTTCGCTTTGGGAAAAACTCACATATTTATTCAAGAACCATGAACCATTTAGCTTTCTTGAGTGTGAGTTCTGATTCTGGAAAAGTCAGGAGTTCTCAATAACTCAGGCTGCTTGCATCAACAAAGTTCATAAGAAGAAAGAAGAATGTGAACTAGAAAGAATGTACTGTTGACTGGTTATTTTAATGCTACATATATGCAAATACTGCTTAAGGACACTTAATTGTAAGGACAAAAGTGATAAACGTATGTAAGAATTGAAGTTTCCAATATTTTGCTTGAAGGATCTAAGTAGCAAGCCATGTAAGTAACAATCGGTCATTGGAAACAAATGTAAATCTGTGGTCCTCTGAGAATTGAGCTTATTTTTCCCTTAAAATTATTTTGCAGGATTATGGATGTCTCGATAATGCTAGTGGCTATGTGACCAATATAACTTGGCAAATACAACTCTCTTTTTGTCTGGAATAATGTCCTATCAACTTGCGTCTGTAGCTTCCGGCTTTTTTCTATTCCTGGCACCCAGTGCTTGCTGTATTCCCATAACTGAGCCCTGTGTCTGTTGAAAAAGAGATGATACAGTTTAGCGTAGAAGGTCCCAGAAGCAAGCAAGCAGGAGCAGGTGTGTTTTATCTCAAGCCCAGCAGGCCATCTTCTGCAGTAGGCTCCTCCAGCAGCTTAGCCAGCTGTGCAGTACATATGAAGTAGAGTCCAGAACTACGGTTCAGTACATGTGCCTATATTAGTAACCGCAACTACAAGCTGCCACTGTCAGCATCCACTCTTCTTGAAAATGGCTACACTGGAATGAGTTTTATTGCCTCATATCCACCAAAACACTCAAGCTCCCGATTTCTCCCTTTCTACAGGCAGAGCCTTCAGACGTCTAGTCATCAAATGAACTGTTTATTTTGTGATAACATTTATGGAATAAAAGGATTTATCCACATAGATTTACATTATATCAAATAACTTGCCCAGTTGATTTTCATCTTAATTCAGGTTCTCCAGTGGTAGACCCTGAGACAAAGATCTCTCACAAGTCGTTTATTTGAAAGGTGAAGAAATCACTTAGTAGGGTTTGGGAAATTAGATAAGGCACATTATTAAGCCAGCTACTCGCTGTGTGTCAGTGAAGCTTAATTCTGCTAGGGACACACTAGGAGCCAATGTGAAGATCATGCCTCTAAATGCCACACAAGGGATATGGAGATTGGTGTATTTTTCTTATCAACTCCTTGTTGTATTTAATTGAGCACTACTCCCAGGTAGTCCTAATCTCCAGCATAACTGACCCCACCCTTAAGCTGCTGAAGCTTGGTGATTAGCCAGAGATAAACCTCAGGCAAAGGAAAAGAAACCTATTTCTGGCAATTGAAATTCAAATAAGCCTGTACTAAAGTGGTAAAGACAAAAATATATGAGTAAGATACCTACAATTTTTCTGACAGTTATTCAGTTGAACAACTGCATCTTTCAAGTAAGAAACTCTCTGTACATTAAAGAATACACTAGACCAGTCTAGTCACTATGCATTTTTTAAAGCCAAATTGACTAGATGAGGAATTTTGAACAGATTTACCTACACTCCTCCTTTTGCCTCTGCTTCTCTTTGCTTGTCTACAGAGAACACATATGGCTTAGAGGTGTATTTCTTTACTTTTTACAAAGAGACTTTGCTGCCAAAGCTCTCCAGATTTCTCTGATATCATTAATTAGCCCTTGGTTTTAGAATCTGATTGGCTAAAAACTAATAGCAAAATTATCTTAATACTTACAGCCAAAGCTATATTTTGTAAAATTTGTCTGATATCTCTCATTTACCCATTTTGCTTTCACCCCTCCTTGATCTCATCCCAAAGATATCCATATTTTGACTGTAGTTATTGACTATAATACTTTTATAAAATTTCTTCCTCATATAATTTCCCATTTTATGGAATTTCATTGATCTAAAAATACTTTGCATGCAAGGGTTAATGGTTCACAGACTCTTAGTTATTTCTAGCATATATATTAGAGGATTCATATATACACAATATATGCTTTATATATCTCATATGTACACATACACCGTTGAAGTATGCCATATAAATATATGCTCTCTATATATGTATATTATATATATATATAGTTTATTGACATATACCATGTATATATACACTTGAATAAGAACAGTGATGAGAGTTAAAAACTGCAGGAGAACTCAGTTATAGGGTCTTTTGTCTATATATGTATATATACATGCTATACTTCAGTATATATTGAAGAGAAATATATAGTAGAGAAATAACTCTGTAAGCATCTGTGAACCATTAACCCTTACATGCAAAGTATTTTTGCACTATAGCATACTGACATGGTAACATACATTGAGATACAGGAAGTTTCTCTAGCATCTTTCAAATTATATTATTTAAGTGTTCTCTTTCACATTGCACACATCAAAATATACTTCTTTGATCCATTTTTGTCATACTTGCCTGCACATAACCTTGTGTTTCTAGCAGCTGTTTCATGGCATATATTTTATCTCTTTTTTTTTTTTTTTTTTTTTTTTGGGAGATGGAGTCTTGCTCTGTTGCCCAGGCTTGAGTGCCGTGATGCAATCTCAGCTCACTGCAACCTCTGCCTTCCAAGTTCAAGCAATTCTCTTGCCTCAGCCTCCTGACTAGCAGGGATTATAGGCGCCAGCCACCGCACCCTGCCAATTCTTATATTTTTAGTAGAGATGGGGTTTCACCATGTTGGCCAGGCAGCTCCCAAACTCCTGACCACAGGTGTTTGGCCTTGGCCTCCCAAAGTGCTGGATTACAGGTATGAGCCACCGCACCCAGCCTATATCTCTTATTTCTAAATAAGATTCTTGCAAAATTAAATTTTGGAAACCTGCTTCCTATCTAAAAATATTTGTTTCCTTCTTAGATTTCTTTTTCAAAATGATTTATGGCTCAATTTTCAAAGCCTCATATTGAGATAAGTCTGAAATGGGTTGATATGTGTATACTGCTTTGAAATAGATGAAGCAGCGAGAGACTAACAATGGAAATGTCATCATCTCATTTATTTCATGTTTAGGTCATCAAATTGTTGTCCACACAGACAAGGCAATCACAATATTTTAAACCATACTTTCAAATTTTCCCGAGGCTCTTCCATTGAATCATTGTGACCATGAGGAGCTGAATTTAAG
>NW_022303206.1:0-1141 GCF_002776525.5 Piliocolobus tephrosceles | reverse complement strand
AAAAAAAAAAAGAAAAAAAAAAAAAAAAGAAAAAAAAAGTAAAAGAGTAAATTAAAATATCGAATCGATGAAATGTCGGGTGATTTAAATTTAGATGATTTAAAAGATGAACCTATTTTATATTACGAAAATGCATTAAGTTATGTTTTTTCTAAATCGAACGATGATGTAAAAAAAGGATGTTCCAACGTGTATAATATATCCAAATCAAACATTAAAAGTTGGATTGCCTATTTATTCAATTAAAAATATAAATAGAAATGAAAATATAATTAACGATATTGAAAATGAAAACGAACGGTTTAATGATGAACCATTAATTACTTATGCATCATCATCCAAGCCTTTATACAAATTTAGAGTTAGTATTTATTATTCTATTCTTTACAGTTTAATAGCGATGCAACTACTCATACTTTTTTGTTATAGAGGTAATACATTCGTACATTCATGTATACATTACAAGCGTATTTATATGTAAACACATAGACAAAAAAAAAAAAAAAAAAAAAAATGAAGAAAATGGAGAAAATATATTACGCCTATTTATTTATACAAATTATGTTTTAAAAAAAACAAATGTACATAAATACATATGTGCGCAAACAAGCTTATGCTTTCAAAAATATATAAAAGACAGTTTTTTCGGTTTTTTTTTCGCCTATACATTTTTGCTTTTTTTTTTTTTTTTTTTTCTCTTTTTTAGACAATGTAAACTATTTAACGACTGGTGAACTAAACAGAGGACAAGCTTTTATTTTTTCTTTCATGGTTTTATCTCATACTTTAGTTATTATCACAAAAAATGAAAAGCTAAAAACCTATTTATTTGATGTATATACTTCATTATCTTTATTTTTTTTTATATTATCTACACTAAGTATCAATTGTTTTAGTAGCGCCTTTATCGCTGTAATTCAATTTTTTATTTTTTTCGTGCATGTGAAACTTGATTGTTATGTAATGGCACAGTCTTGCGTTATATTTCCATAAATAAAAAAAACACAAATAAATAAATAAATAAATAAACAAACAAATAAATAAATAAATAAACAAATAAACAAATAAACAAATAAATAAATAAATAAATAAACAAATAAATAAACAAATAAATAAATAAACAAATAAACAAATAAACAAA
>NW_022303205.1:6733-7668 GCF_002776525.5 Piliocolobus tephrosceles | reverse complement strand
ATCAGCTTAAGAAGATTTTGGGCTGAGACGATGGGGTTTTCTAAATATACAATCATGTCATCTGCAAACAGGGACAATTTGACTTCTTCTTTTTTTGTTAAAAACTAAAACACAAACACACACATTAGCCTAGACCTATACAGGATCAAGATCATCAATATCTCATTTTCCACCTCTACATCTTGTCCCATTGGAAAGTCTTCAGGGTCAATAACTCTCATCTCCTATGATAATAATGTCTTCTTCTGGAACTCCTCTTTAAGGACCTGCTTGAGGCTGTTTTACAGTTAACTTAAAAAAAATCTAGAAAGGTACACTCTAAAATAATCATTAAAAAGTATAGTAACTACATATAAAACAGTAACATACTATTTTATTGTCATTATCATGTTATGTACTGTACATAATTGTAGTTATGTAGTGTCATTATCATGTTATGTACTGTACATTATACTCACATGACTAAAAGTGCAGGGTGTTTATTTATATTTATTTAGTGCAGCATCACCAAAACACATTAAAAATGCATTGTACCACAATATTATGATGGCTGCAATGTCATTAGGCAGTAGTAATTTTTCAGCTCCATTATAATCTTATGGGACCACCACTGTATATATGATTTATTGTTTCAAACATTGGTATGGGATGCATGACTGTATACACACTGATTTGTTTTTTCTAAGACCAGCCCAGCGGGCGCAAAAGAACCAGCGGGTAGGCAAGTGTAACAGCAAAACTGCACGTTTATTTTGGTAACCTAAGGTGTGCGGGAGAAGTCTGTCGGCCTCTGGTGAAGGAGGCCGGCAGAGTCCCCCCGTGGGGCTCTCGGACGGACTTCCCACAGTCCCGACATCCCGACAGGACTGGGGCTGTGAGAGGGCCGTGTGGCTCAATGGCGGAGAGCGGCTTTTCTAGGAGTGGGAGGGCAATAG
>NW_022303205.1:0-6723 GCF_002776525.5 Piliocolobus tephrosceles | reverse complement strand
GGGCGCCGGCTGCATTTTCACGCCCGCGGGAAGAGTTGGGAGGGGGGGATGAAGAACCCGGAAGTGCACCATCTTGCCTCCGTTCGTCCAAACACACACAAGTATAGCTCCTTTACTATCACAGGTGCTATTCTATTTTCTTTTTATAGTATTTTCCTTGTGTAGACCTAAAGTTTATTCAAGCATTCTTCTGATGTTTTTCCAAGGTTTCCCATTTATCTGCTGAAGGCTAACCTTTCCTTTGAGATAAAAGTACAATGAAAAAATCTGATCTGAAATAAACAAGCATAATTAAATCCCAATAGGCAAAGGGCACTCATCAAACCAGACAGTCTTCGGTTAAGCCCTTAGTTTAACTCTGTTTTCAGGACAACAGAACCTCCCAGGCAACTGTGAGGAAAACTGGTACCATACATACTTCCTTTCATAGTGGCTTTCATAAAGCAAATATTCAGGAAATCTTTAATAAGGAACAGCCAAAGAAAGATACAGATTTCTAAATATTGTTCACTGATACGGACATCAAGGATACTTGATGTTTCTTCGGAGGTGAAAGAAGTGAGATTTGTTGGGTGTCTGAATGGAATAGTGCTGAAAGTTTAGGTACTCTTCTTCCATTGCTCTTCACATCTAAAATAACTGTCTCACTTGATCCCAAGTGGCCCATGAAACAATAGGAAAGTGAGGTTGCCATCCCCTTTAACTGATGTCATAAATTACAAAGGCAACAGTTTAAATCTTTATTACTCTAATACGAAATTTCTAAATCTCCTAGATGTAATTTATATTTTCAAGAGAGATGAAAAGGGTGGAACTATGATGAGTGAGCAAGATAATATATCTGTTTATATTAGTAAACTCCTTTAGTTGCTTATAAATAACCAAAAAATTATCTGGTGTTAATCATATGTAAGAAATCCTAAGTGGCCCAACAAAATTGATGCTAATCTAAACCACTGGCTATATATTTTTTCTGCAATGAAATAGGAATTAATTGGCCAACATTGGCCTCTTCAACCTTCCATTCCAACAATTAAGCCTGTTTGTTATTCAGGTAACTGTCATCACACAGCAATAATCACATTCGAGTTATATAGCCAAGGCTCTGTGGTTCAAAAAACCAAATCATTCAAAAATTTTATTTATATGTGATCCAGATAACTAACTATCTGTGTTTTAAAATAAATTTTAAAGAGAACAATGCATTAAGTAACTATCTAACAAGATCAATAATGAAACTGATGGGAATAAAATAAGAGCTTGCCTGGATAATGGATTATACAGTTCAGATAGTTCATACATACAGAGATTTTTTAAAATAAGAACTTCATTTTTCAGAAATCCCTGGGTTGCTGGCATACCAATGTACATAGAATGACCACATGTATACAGTAGCAAAGAAAACAGAAATCCTAGTCACTGAGTTTCTGGCAATGGGTCCTTTCCATCAGGGACCTTCTGAAGTAGAAGGATAATAAGCAATTCCCAGTATCCTGTAATTCTGGGGTTTGGTAGACTTGTATTCACATAACAGGGACATTACCTGGTCAAATTACAGGTCAAAATAGTTCAATCTAATACTTTTTCTTCTTTAAACCTTATTTCCTCATCTGTAAAATAGGAAAGATCATAATGTCTATCTCATGAAGTTACTGTGAAATAAGATTAAGTACACAAAGAACCTGTGCCAATGCACTGCCTCTATGTCTGTTAGATTTTATTCACATTAGTATTATTATGTAACTGAAACTCAGATTGTACCATATAATACATCATATTTCAACTTGTAGTTCTGACTGCCTCTGCGAGGCAGAAGGCCAGTTCAGGTGAAACATTAGTAATGGACCTGCCATCTCTTTCTGGCTGCTGAAATTGGCTTCAATCAGATGCTTTCATTAAAACAAAACCAAAAATAAACAACAGCTTTCCTTATCTTAGGTTTATTCCTCTCCATGAAGTGTTCCTGAGATATAGATGAGAATTTCTGTCAGAGAAGAGTATTCTCACGACATCAGTTGAATATAATTATCAAAAAAAAGTAAAAGAAAGTGGACTTGGAGAGAATAATGCTTGTGATTTTTTTTTTTTCCATTGTAGGTTGAGTTTTGTAACTTAGGAAAGTTATTTAACCTCTTTCTCTCCAGATTTCTCAACTACAATGTAAGAAGTTATGCCAAGTGTTCTGTAAAGTTCCATCCAGCCCTCACAGTTTAGTCTAATCCTGTGCTGCTTTGGCTCCCATCCATTTCATGCTTGGCCAGGTGTCTTCCAGGATCCTGTGCACCAAGATCTTCCACTTGTATTTCTTATTAAATGGATACATTTTTATATTGGGGATGTCTGGTCTTCAGAGTCCTGAATACAATAGGCCCTGGCCATGTGCGGTGGCTGTACTCCTAAGTACTTGGGGAGGATCACCTGAGGTTAGGAGTTTGAGACTAGCCAGGCCAACATGGTGAAGCCCCATCTCCACTAAAAATACAAAATTAGCTGGGTGTGGTGGCGCATGTCTGTAATCCCAGCTACTTGGGAGGCTGAGACAGGAGAACCCCTTAACTCTGGGAGGTGGAAGTTGCAGTGAGACGAGATCGCGCCTTTGCACTCCAGCCTGGGAGCAAAACTCTGTCTCAAAAAAAAAAAAAAAAAAAAAAGCCCTAATTTATAGACTTCAAATTAAATTTTCTTGAAAATGCACATATACGTGCACACATGTGTACACACACACACACACCAGTTGTTATACATAGTGAACAGGCAGGCCTCAGCTGCCTTTTGCTTAGTAATGGCTTTAAGAGAAATGAATAAGAGAATTGTGCCTAATTTACTCTACAAGATCAGTTATTACATTTTTAATGACTCAATCTCTATCCATCTTCTGTCCTCTCCCCACCACTGCCCTCCCCTCATCTTCTTTCTTCTCTCTTCTCAAATGTTCTTTGTATAAATTTCAGTAATTTCTGTTTCACTTGTTAATAAACAAGTTAAATACAATATTTGAAACATGTCCATTTTACATGTACTTGTAGTCATGTTTTTGGACCTCTTGAAAATTAAAGTTTAAAATTTGGGTAGGCCATCCACTGACATATGCTAGTGGACCTACCTGATGGAGCCACATAAACTGCCTGGCTGCAGGTATGTATACATGTAAAGGGTTATTTAAGCTTGGACGCAAGCTGCATGTAATAGAACTGCGGACTCCGGTGTCTCAAGGCTTTTGCTTTTTGTTTTTTGTTTTTCAGCTGATGATTATGTTTTTGTTTCTGCTTCATGCAGGCTAGTTATTTCCCACTGGTGGAAAACATGAATGGAAATTGAATATTATGGCTGACTATTTGGTGATTATCTGTATCAGGTGAATAATGGAGATCAAGTCTTTATCACATGAAAGATCTGATCCACATTTATTTTTCTTTGTGTATGTGTTTCTTTGTCTATTTATGTGTTCAAATGAATTGAGAATTTTGTTCTTGCTCTTAAGGAGACCAGTTCTATGAACTGTTGACTGGGCTTATCTTTTCTCTGTGGCTAACGTTGCAGCTCTGAAGATGTAAGCTCTCTCCATGTCTCTGTATCTGTCATTGAGGAAAGACATTACCTTTCTTTAAATGAGTATAAAGTATTTTGCTATTTCTGGAGTGCATTCATAAATTTTATTGTTACATCTCTTCAATTAAATGAGTACTGCTCAGATTGATTTATACAGAATATTTCCAAAATTCACAGAAGTTAAGAAAATATAATTTGTAATATAATGAAGTGCTTGGCTAAAATGAAATCCTTCTTACTAAAGCTGCTTTCTCAGAAACAGTTAATGAATCCAGATTCACTTAATTGAAATGGATCAGCATGGTTTAATAATTTTGGTTTAAAAAGGTTTTTAAAAATCAGCCTTATGTCTTTTCCTTGCTCTATCACTGTTGAAAATAGCATGAGTCCATTTTATTTTTATAAGATTTGAGATTACTTTATTATAAAGTATCTCACTTAGACTAAACTTCCTAAATGTATTATATAGGTTTACTAATAAAATAGCTGTTATTAGTCATCTACATAATATTCAGGACTTGAAAAGTCATACATAGCATTCAACAAAATTGAATAACAATTCTGAGAAATGTTTTATAGCAGAAAATATATTTGTAGTGTATTAGCACAATCATTATTGTTCAGATTTTAGGTAACCACCCAACTGAGTAAATATTAAAGAAAGTTATAGTCTTTGGATATCTATAAAATTTCCCAGTAATACTGAATATCAAAACAATTTCTAATTTGTACATTTTTCTTATTTTTATATGTTTTCACAAGACTATAGGTCTGAGGCATATTAGCGAAGACACCCATTTCCCACTTAGAAAATATAAAATATATATAGAAATAAAAATGTATCATATGTATTCATGAATTTCGATAGTTTGCGAAGATAGTTGCGTATGACAGACGTTTCTCAATGAACCACCAACAATAATTTTCTTACACTGACATTTTTGACATTATTATTTTGGTTAAATGCTATAATTAATATAAGTTATTGAGATAGCACTGGGGAAAATGGTGATGGAAAAGCATGAATATATAAATGAAATAATAAAATCTTTTTTTTATAAATCAAAATGTAAAGAAAGTAGTCTTACAGTATCTTGTTGTTCAGTAATATGAAAGAGGATGATGAAAAGCCAGATGTGAATGGCTGTGAGAATCCTCACCACATATGAAGAATGGGGATTTTTAATTGCCTTGGATTATAGTGTTTACAAATGCTAGATATGTAAAGACACAAAGGGTTGTGTAAATATTTTTGCCAAAGTTGGCTCAGTTTAATGTGCTTATTTTTTAAATGTTATGAAGCACTAACTGCCAAATACTAGTGCCAAACCGGAATTTGGCTTTCTTACTGATAAAATAATAAACAATAATGTTTTACCTTCTGTGCCATCTGCCCAGATAGCAAGAAATCCATGATTCACAAAATAATTGTATCTTTATTGAGATAACTTTATCATTCCTTCATTATTTAAAAATAGAATAAAATGTTCTCACACATGGAAGCGCTAAGCTTGCTTAAAAATTGCAGTGTCCAAGTATCCAAGATCCTACCTTCATCTAGTGGCCAAATATCTTGGGATATATCTTTTGATTGTGCTGTCCCCAGATTAGGCCTTCCATTTAGAACAAATAGAAATTATAAAGAATATTTTTACACTTAAAGGTATGTTTTATGTTTTCCTGGAGGCCTGGAATAGCATACGGATCTGATCTTTCACTTTATAAAAAGAAACACTAGAGGCCAGGCGCAGTGGCTCATGCCTACAATTCTAGCACTTTGGGAGGCCAAGGTGGGCAGATCAAGAGGTCAGGAGTTCGAGACCAGCCTGGCCATTATGGTGAAACCCTGTCTCTACTAAAAATAAAAAATTAGCCGGGCATGGTGGTGCTCACCTATAGTCCCAGCTACTCGGGCAGCTGTAGCAGGAGAATCACTTGAACCCGGGAGGTGGAGGTTGCAGTGAGCCGAGATCCTGCCACTGCACTCCAGCTAGGGTGACAGTGCAAGACTCCATCTCAAAAAAAAAAAAAAAAAAAGAAAAGAAAAAGAAAAACCACTAAAAATAATTATTTTTTTTGGTTTGCTCCCTATTTTAAAATTTGCCCAATACAACTGTGAGACTTCCTTAGGAATTGTGAAATCTGAAGGGATGCTTACACTACCCTAAGTAAAGTTTGTAGAGCTAAAATATTAACAGAAATATTTTAGGAATTGTACACTTTATTAGTACCTGACAGATTTGTCAATGACTCTGCATTCCATACTTCTTGCCCCTCATGAGAAACAATGATCAATGTCTAGGAAATAGCTATATACAGTATACCATAAAGAATTTTAGTGTTTTCCCTTCTGACGTTTTGCTGACTATAATAAATTGACTACAGTCATTTAGTATCACTATCAAACAGGTGTTTGCTTCCCTGTGATGACTGCCTGAGGCTCTGCTATAAGCTTCAGGCTAGAACTTGTATATTCACCAATAAAAGGACAATTACAATGCATTATGGATAGGACTGTAGTAGGTACTTTGAACTACTGATAATTAAGAATTAGTCTGTTGAATACAGATTTCTAAAATGGCATTGCTTAGGCAACTTTCAAACTTTCAGTTGACAGAGTCATTATAAACAGAATTATTAGTCCAGAAGTGAATGTACTCCACAAAAGCACGCCGCTGAAACATGATCCAGCAAAACAAGAATTTATCTAGTGGAGACATACAGAGGACTCGTAACAGAACTCAAGGGTATAGTGCTTGAAAATATAGAAAAATAAGAAGTGTACGTGTCCAGGAAATTATCCATTTCTTCTAGATTTTCTAGTTGATTTGCGTAGAGGTGTTTATAGTATTCTCTGATGGTAGTTTGTGTTTCTGTGGGGTCGGTGGTGATATCCCCTTTATCATTTTTTATTGCGTCTATTTGATTCCTCTCTCTTTTCTTCTTTATTAATCTTGCTAGCGGTCTGTCAATTTTGTTGATCTTTTCAAAAAACCAACTCCTGGATTCATTGATTTTTTGGAGGGTTTTTTGTGTCTCTATCTCCTTCAGTTCTGCTCTGATCTTAGTTATTTCTTGCTTTCTGCTAGCTTTTGAATGTGTTTGCTCTTGCCTCTCTAGTTCTTTTAATTGTGATGTTAGAGTGTCAATTTTAGATCTTTCCTGCTTTCTCTT
>NW_022303204.1:0-3538 GCF_002776525.5 Piliocolobus tephrosceles | reverse complement strand
AGGCTATTAATTGTTGCCTCAATTTCAGAGGCTGCTATTGGTCTATTCAGGGATTCAACTTCTTCCTGGTTTAGTCTTGGAAGAGTGTATGCATCCAGGAAATTATCCATTTCTTCTAGATTTTCTAGTTGATTTGCGTAGAGGTGTTTATAGTATTCTCTGATGGTAGTTTGTATTTCTGTGGGGTCGGTGGTGATATCCCCTTTATCATTTTTTATTGCGTCTATTTGATTCCTCTCTCTTTTCTTCTTTATTAATCTTGCTAGCGGTCTGTCAATTTTGTTGATCTTTTCAAAAAACCAACTCCTGGATTCATTGATTTTTTGGAGGGTTTTTTGTGTCTCTATCTCCTTCAGTTCTGCTCTGATCTTAGTTATTTCTTGCCTTCTGCTAGCTTTTGAATGTGTTTGCTCTTGCCTCTCTAGTTCTTTTAATTGTGATGTTAGAGTGTCAATTTTAGATCTTTCCTGCTTTCTCTTGTGGGCACTTAGTGCTATAAATTTCCCTCTACATACTGCTTTAAATGTGTCCCAGAGATTTTGGTATGTTGTATCTTTGTTCTCATTGGATTCAAAGAACATCTTTATTTCTGCTTTCATTTCGTTATGTACCCAGTAGTCATTCAGGAGCAGGTTGTTCAGTTTCCATGTAGTTGAGCGGTTTTGATTGAGTTTCTTAGTCCTGAGTTCTAGTTTGATTGCACTGTGGTCAGAGAGACAGTTTGTTATAATTTCTGTTCTTTTACATTTGCTGAGGAGTGCTTTACTTCCAATTATGTGGTCAATTTTGGAATAAGTGTGATGTGGTGCTGAGAAGAATGTATATTCTGTTGACTTGGGGTGGAGAGTTCTATAGATGTCTATGAGGTCCGCTTGGTGCAGAGATGAGTTCAATTCCTGGATATCCTTGTTAACTTTCTGTCTCGTTGATCTGTCTAATGTTGACAGTGGAGTGTTGAAGTCTCCCATTATTATTGTATGGGAGTCTAAGTCTCTTTGTAAGTCTCTAAGGACTTGCTTTATGAATCTGGGTGCTCCTGTATTAGGTGCATATATATTTAGGATAGTTAGCTCTTCCTGTTGGATTGATCCCTTTACCATTATGTAATGGCCTTCTTTGTCTCTTTTGATCTTTGATGGTTTAAAGTCTGTTTTATCAGAGACTAGGATTGCAACCCCTGCTTTTTTTTGTTCTCCATTTGCTTGGTAGATCTTCCTCCATCCTTTTATTTTGAGCCTATGTATGTCTCTGCATGTGAGATGGGTCTCCTGAAGACAGCAGACTGATGGGTCTTGACTCTTTATCCAGTTTGCCAGTCTGTGTCTTTTAATTGGAGCATTTAGTCCATTTACATTTAAGGTTAATATTGTTATGTGTGATCTTGATCCTGCCATTATGATATTAACTGGTTATTTTGCTCATTAGTTGATGCAGTTTCTTCCTAGGCTCGATGGTCTTTACATTTTGGCATGTTTTTGCAGTGGCTGGTACCGGTTGTTCCTTTCCATGTTTAGGGCTTCCTTCAGGGTCTCTTGTAAGGCAGGCCTGGTGGTGACAAAATCTCTAAGCATTTGCTTATCTGTAAAGAATTTTATTTCTCCTTCACTTATGAAACTTAGTTTGGCTGGATATGAAATTCTGGGTTTAAAATTCTTTTCTTTAAGAACGTTGAATATTGGCCCCCACTCTCTTCTGGCTTGTAGAGTTTCTGCCGAGAGATCTGCTGTCAGTCTGATGGGCTTCCCTTTGTGGGTAACCCGACCTTTCTCTCTGGCTGCCCTTAAGATTTTTTCCTTCATTTCAACTTTGGTGAATCTGGCAATTATGTGTCTTGGAGTTGCTCTTCTGGAGGAGTATCTTTGTGGCGTTCTCTGTATTTCCTGAATTTGAATGTTGGCCTGCCCTGCTAGGTTGGGGAAGTTCTCCTGGATGATATCCTGTAGAGTGTTTTCCAATTTGGTTCCATTTTCCCCCTCACTTTCAGGCACCCCAATCAGACGTAGATTTGGTCTTTTGACATAATCCCATACTTCTTGCAGGCTTTGTTCATTTCTTTTTCTTCTTTTTTCTTTTGGTTTCTCTTCTCGCTTCATTTCATTCATTTGATCCTCAATCGCTGATACTCTTTCTTCCAGTTGATCGAGTCGGTTACTGAAGCTTGTGCATTTGTCACGTATTTCTCGTGACATGGTTTTCATCTCTGTCATTTCGTTTATGACCTTCTCTGCATTAATTAGTCTAGCTGTCAATTCTTCCACTTTTTTTTCAAGATTTTTAGTTTCTTTGCGCTGGGTACGTAATTCCTCCTTTAGCTCTGAGAGGTTTGATGGACTGAAGCCTTCTTCTCTCATCTCATCAAAATCATTCTCTGACCAGCTTTGATCCGTTGCTGGCGATGGGCTGTGCTCCTTTGCAGGAGGAGATGCGCTCTTATTTTTTGAATTTCCAGCTTTTCTGCCCTGCTTTTTCCCCATCTTTGTGGTTTTATCTGTCACTGGTCTTTGATGATGGTGACGTACTGATGGGGTTTTGATTTAGGTGTCCTTCCTGTTTGATAGGTTTCCTTCTGACTGTCAGGACCCTCAGCTATAGGCCTGTTGGAGATTGCTTGAGGTCCACTCCAGACCCTGTTTGCCTGGGTATCAGCAGCAGAGGTTGCAGAAGATAGAATATTGCTGAACTGCGAGTGCACCTGTCTGATTCTTGCTTTGGAAGCTTCCTCTCAGGGGTGTACTCCACCCTGTGAGGTGTGGGGTGTCAGACTGCCCCTAGTGGGGGATGTCTCCCAGTTAGGCTACTCAGGGGTCAGTGACCCACTAGAGCAGGCAGACTGCCCCTTCTCAGATCTCAACCTCCGTGTTGGGAGATCCCCTGCTCTCTTCAAAGCTGTCAGACAGAGTCGTTCGCGTTTCACAGGCTTCTACTCCTTTAGCTGAGCCCTATCCCCAGAGGCGCAGTCTACAGAGACAGGCAGGTTTCCTTGAGCTGCTGTGAGCTCCACCCAGTTCCAGCTTCCCAGCGGCTTTAGTTACCTACTTAAGCCTCAGCGATGGTGGGCGCCCCTCCCCCAGCCTCGCTGCTGCCTTGCGGTTAGATTGCCGCAGACTGCTGTGTTAGCAAGGAGAGAGGCTCCGTGGGCGTGGGACCCTCCCGGCCAGGTGTGGGATACAATCTCCGGTGTGCCGGTGTTACAGCGCAGTATTGGGGTGGGAGTTACCCGATTTTCCAGGTGTTGTGTGTCTCAGTTCCCCTGGCTAGGAAAAGGGACTCCCTTCCCCCTCGCGCTTCCCAGGTGAGGCGATGCCTCGCCCTGCTTCAGCTCTCGCTGGTCGGGCTGCAGCAGCTGACCAGCACCGATTGTCCGGCACTCCCGAGTGAGATGACCCCAGTACCTCAGTTGAAAATGCAGAAATCACCGGTCTTCTGTGTCTCTCGCGCTGGGAGTTGGAGACTGAAGCTGCTCCTATTCGGCCATCTTGCTCCGCCCCCCCCCATATAAATTTTAAAATAATGTTTTCTTGTTCTGTGAAGAATGCCA
>NW_022303203.1:0-2757 GCF_002776525.5 Piliocolobus tephrosceles | reverse complement strand
CAGGCTGCAGAGAAAACTTGGGGGCGGGGGTCGAGGAAGCCGCGCCCCGAGGCTCCCAGCGCAGCCCCAGGAAGAATCCTGCCGGGAACTAGAAGCTGTGCCGGCGGCCCTGCTCGCCGCCGACAACAGCGGGAGCGGCCAGGCCTGCCGCGAGCCTCCGCGTCCAGGTGGGGTCTCCGCGCCCCAATTCCACCGACACCGCCATCGGCGCACCCGGCAAGTGCGGGGTTTCCACCCGCCCTGGCGTTGGCGCCCACTCACGGTCTTCCTCGCCCCCTGGGGAGACGCTCCCTGCGTTCTATCCCACCCCGCCCTGGCGGCCCCGCAAACGAAGTGACCCCGCCCCCCTGCGGTCTCTCCTCCCCCAGACGCTGCCCCTTCCCCCACTTGCGGGAGCTCCCGGCATCTCTAAAGCCCTCAACCAGAGTCCTCCAACCCACCCGCGAGGCTCGGGCACCAGCAAAGCGGCCCCACCCGCAGGGACCCCGCCCACCTGTGGCGCTACCCCGGCCTCTGCGGCCTTCCTCGCCGCTAGCGCGGACCCCACCTACGACGACCCCCGCGTAGGTGCTCCTGCCCACACCCCCCCCCCCCCGCCCCCCACCCCCGCTCCCCGCCCCCGCCAGCCCCTGCCCCTTTCCCTGCTCCTACCCCTAGCCGCGCCCCCGCCCCCGCAGCCCCTCCCGTGCGCTCGGGCCCATCCCGTCACCGCCCATTGGCGCTGGGGCCGGGCGGGGCGGTGGTTCCGAGTCCGGCGCGCGCCGGCAGAGTCCCCATTGCCTGCTGCGCACCCGGACTAGCGGCTGCCTTCGTCCTCCTCGCCATGGACGCGGACGACTCCCGGGCCCCCAAGGGCTCCTTGCGGAAGTTCCTGGAGCACCTCTCCGGGGCCCGCAAGGCCATCGGCGTGCTGACCAGCGGCGGGGATGCTCAAGGTGCGCACTCCCCTCCCAGCGGCGATGGAGGGACGGACGTAGAGGGGGACAACAGGGCGAAGGGAATGGGGGGGCGGGGCAGAAGAGGGGGGAAGCGATGGGAGGACCCGGGGAAAGGTGAGGAAGCGATGGGAAGAACCGGGGAGAAGAGCGGGGAAGCAATGGAGAGAACTGGGGGGAAGCCCGTACCCCGGAGCGGCAGGGGTACCTGCGGGGCGGCATGAGCCGGCAAGGCAGCCCCGGGATCCTTGCCGGGTGGGGCGGAGGAGGAAGGGACATGGCGGTAGGAATCTCCATCCGGAAGATAGTGAGCTTTCCACCCCTTCCGGTTCATGTTTTAAATTCAGCCTGGCAGAGGGGGTCGCCTGGAGGACCCTCGGGAGTCATTCTGCCTCTTAGCTGTAGGACGGGGCCGGGCTTTCGCTCCAAAGCGTGGGTACAGCGCGATGACTTCCTAAGAGGCCCCCCGCCCCCGAACTCCACCCCACGCCACCCCCTAGCATGTCCGGAAGAAACGGTCGGGTCCCTGAGCGCCTCTTGTCGCCTTGTCCCCCGCGCGGGATAGGTGGGGTCCCGGCTGCTGTAATGCAGAACGGGGCGGGGTTGCTCTGGGTTCCCGCCTGGCGTCTCCGAGGCGGTCCGGCAGCCCCTCGCGTTTCCGCTGGGAGATTTTTAAAAAAGGGTTTCCTGCGCTTGCATGTGCTGTCGCCTTCCCGCTCCTGACAAAACCGAAAACTAAAATGGGTCCCAGGCCTTCCCCGCCAGCCTCCTCCGACGGGAAGGACCAGGAAGCGGGGACTCCGGAACGTCAGCGGCGCCGCGGGGCGGGCTCTGGGCTTACCCTGCCCTGCAATGTGGAAGCGGCTCTCCAGGAGGGGCCCCAGCCTGGGCCCAGGATGCGGGCGCGCCAGGAGGACATTTAACATTGAAGAGCGGGAGGTGGTGGAGACTGCTCGCACCAGGCCCCGGGTGCACGTGAGGGCGCCGGTGCCCGGACGGTGGAGCGCCCGGATCCGTGCAGCCCCTGGCGGGTAGATCGGGGCTTCCCAGGCGAATGCTACCTGGGAGCCTTAGCGATAGCGCAGGCTGGAGACCCGACGGGCCCCAGCTGGGTTTTGATTTTTCTTTTCCCGGTTCCTCCTGCCGCAGATGCGTGGAAAGGCCCGGATGGCGGATTTCTTCCCGTTTGGACCGCGCACTGCAGAAGGATGGAGCCGGGATGGGCCCACAGCCCACAGCCCACGGCCCGGTGACCTTCCCTTCACCCTTGAGCGCGCGGGGTGGGCGCGGGCGCTGCAGGTTGGGGCGCTGTGGGCGCCGCCCCGCCCGTCGCGAGCGCCTACATGATGCCCGCCCGTCGTCTGCGTGCACCCAGGCCCCGAAATCCGTACGCGGCGCGCTCTCCCAGCCCGCAGAGCAGCCTCCCCAGGCCCAGCGCCCCGGCGGGAGACCCCGGTGGCAGCGCCAGGCCCCGCCCCGCAGCCCGCCCCCCAGCACCCCTGGGAAGTGCTCTGGCTTTAGCGTTCTAGTTAAAGGACCCCAGCATCAGGGTTCCTCCTGCAGGGTTGCGTTCTCAGAGAAAGAAAACGTGATGCAGCAGAGGCTGGGATTGGAGAAATTACCAGAGTGAAGTGGAAATAGCCTGGCCAGCGTGACTTAAACCAGCCAGGAGATGTGCGAGTACGAATGGAGCCGCCTTGTGGTCGGGATAGGACCCAGAGTGGCTTCTCAAAGGCCTTCAGAGGCAGAGGGAGCATTTTGAGTGACCTTACCCGGGCCGCGAAAGACAAGAAACCTTTGGCACGGGAAGAGGCACTGACCT
>NW_022303202.1:0-2101 GCF_002776525.5 Piliocolobus tephrosceles | reverse complement strand
AGAGTGTACGTGTCCAGGAAATTATCCATTTCTTCTAGATTTTCTAGTTGATTTGCGTAGAGGTGTTTATAGTATTCTCTGATGGTAGTTTGTATTTCTGTGGGGTCGGTGGTGATATCCCCTTTATCATTTTTTATTGCGTCTATTTGATTCCTCTCTCTTTTCTTCTTTATTAGCCTTGCTAGCGGTCTGTCAATTTTGTTGATCTTTTCAAAAAACCAACTCCTGGATTCATTGATTTTTTGGAGGGTTTTTTGTGTCTCTATCTCCTTCAGTTCTGCTCTGATCTTAGTTATTTCTTGCCTTCTGCTAGCTTTTGAATGTGTTTGCTCTTGCCTCTCTAGTTCTTTTAATTGTGATGTTAGAGTGTCAATTTTAGATCTTTCCTGCTTTCTCTTGTGGGCACTTAGTGCTATAAATTTCCCTCTACACACTGCTTTAAATGTGTCCCAGAGATTCTGGTATGTTGTATCTTTGTTCTCATTGGTTTCAAAGAACATCTTTATTTCTGCTTTCATTTCGTTATGTACCCAGTAGTCATTCAGGAGCAGGTTGTTCAGTTTCCATGTAGTTGAGCGGTTTTGATTGAGTTTCTTAGTCCTGAGTTCTAGTTTGATTGCACTGTGGTCTGAGAGACAGTTTGTTATAATTTCTGTTCTTTTACATTTGCTGAGGAGTGCTTTACTTCCAATTATGTGGTCAATTTTGGAATAAGTGTGATGTGGTGCTGAGAAGAATGTATATTCTGTTGACTTGGGGTGGAGAGTTCTATAGATGTCTATTAGGTCCGCTTGGTGCAGAGATGAGTTCAATTCCTGGATATCCTTGTTAACTTTCTGTCTCGTTGATCTGTCTAATGTTGACAGTGGAGTGTTGAAGTCTCCCATTATTATTGTATGGGAGTCTAAGTCTCTTTGTAAGTCTCTAAGGACTTGCTTTATGAATCTGGGTGCTCCTGTATTAGGTGCATATATATTTAGGATAGTTAGCTCTTCCTGTTGGATTGATCCCTTTACCATTATGTAATGGCCTTCTTTGTCTCTTTTGATCTTTGATGGTTTAAAGTCTGTTTTATCAGAGACTAGGATTGCAACCCCTGCTTTTTTTTGTTCTCCATTTGCTTGGTAGATCTTCCTCCATCCTTTTATTTTGAGCCTATGTATGTCTCTGCATGTGAGATGGGTCTCCTGAAGACAGCAGACTGATGGGTCTTGACTCTTTATCCAGTTTGCCAGTCTGTGTCTTTTAATTGGAGCATTTAGTCCATTTACATTTAAGGTTAATATTGTTATGTGTGAACTTGATCCTGCCATTATGATATTAACTGGTTATTTTGCTCATTAGTTGATGCAGTTTCTTCCTAGCCTCGATGGTCTTTACATTTTGGCATGTTTTTGCAATGGCTGGTACCGGTTGTTCCTTTCCATGTTTAGGGCTTCCTTCAGGGTCTCTTGTAAGGCAGGCCTGGTGGTGACAAAATCTCTAAGCATTTGCTTATCTGTAAAGGATTTTATTTCTCCTTCACTTATGAAACTTAGTTTGGCTGGATATGAAATTCTGGGTTTAAAATTCTTTTCTTTAAGAACGTTGAATATTGGCCCCCACTCTCTTCTGGCTTGTAGAGTTTCTGCCGAGAGATCTGCTGTCAGTCTGATGGGCTTCCCTTTGTGGGTAACCCGACCTTTCTCTCTGGCTGCCCTTAAGATTTTTTCCTTCATTTCAACTTTGGTGAATCTGGCAATTATGTGTCTTGGAGTTGCTCTTCTGGAGGAGTATCTTTGTGGCGTTCTCTGTATTTCCTGAATTTGAATGTTGGCCTGGCCTGCTAGGTTGGGGAAGTTCTCCTGGATGATATCCTGTAGAGTGTTTTCCAATTTGGTTCCATTTTCCCCCTCACTTTCAGGCACCCCAATCAGACGTAGATTTGGTCTTTTGACATAATCCCATACTTCTTGCAGGCTTTGTTCATTTCTTTTTCTTCTTTTTTCTTTTGGTTTCTCTTCTCGCTTCATTTCATTCATTTGATCCTCAATCGCTGATACTCTTTCTTCCAATTGATCGAGTCGGTTACTGAAGCTTGTGCATTTGTCACGTATTTCTC
>NW_022303201.1:0-1292 GCF_002776525.5 Piliocolobus tephrosceles | reverse complement strand
ATGGAAACTGAACAACCTGCTCCTGAATGACTACTGGGTACATAACGAAATGAAAGCAGAAATAAAGATGTTCTTTGAAACCAATGAGAACAAAGATACAACATACCAGAATCTCTGGGACACATTTAAAACAGTGTGTAGAGGGAAATTTATAGCACTAAATGCCCACAAGGGAAAGCAGGAAAGATCTAAAATTGACACTCTAACATCACAATTAAAAGAACTAGAGAGGCAAGAGCAATCACATTCAAAAGCTAGCAGAAGGCAAGAAATAACTAAGATCAAAGCAGAACTGAAGGAGATAGAGACACAAAAAACCCTCCAAAAAATCAATGAATCCAGGAGTTGGTTTTTTGAAAAGATCAACAAAATTGAGAGACTGCTAGCAAGACTAGTAAAGAAGAAAGGAGAGGAATCAAATAGACGCAATAAAAAATGATAAAGGGGATATCACCACCGACCCCACAGAAATACAAGCTACCATCAGAGAATACTATATACACCTCTATGCAAATCAACTAGAAAATCTAGAAGAAATGGATAATTTCCTGGACACTTACACTCTCCCAAGACTAAACCAGGAAGAAGTTGAATCCCTGAATAGACCAATAGCAGGCTCTGAAATTGAGGCAACAATTAATAGCCTACCCACCAAAAAAAGCCCAGGACCAGATGGATTCACAGCTGAATTCTACCAGAGATACAAGGAGGAGCTGGTACCATTCCTTCTGAAACTATTCCAATCAATAGGAAAAGAGGAAATCCTCCCTAACTCATTTTATGAGGCCAACATCATCCTGATACCAAAGCCTGGCAGAGACACAACTAAAAAAGAGAATTTTAGACCAATCTCCCTGATGAACATCGATGCAAAAATGCTCAATAAAATACTGGCAAACCGGATTCAGCAGCACATCAAAAAGCTTATCCACCATGATCAAGTGGGCTTCATCCCTGGGATGCAAGGCTGGTTCAACATTCGCAAATCAGTCAACATAATCCAGCATATCAACAGAACCAAAGACAAGAACCACATGATTATCTCAATAGATGCAGAAAAGGCTTTTGACAAAATTCAACAGCCCTTCATGCTGAAAACGTTCAACAAATTCGGTATTGATGGAACGTACCTCAAAATAATAAGAGCTATTTATGACAAACCCTTTGTTTAAATTCATTTTTATATAGGAGAAAAAAAAAGCTTCACATCAAATAAGGGGAGAAATAACTAGTATTTTTCTAGTATTATTTTTTCAGTGAGGGGAATTTTCAGCATAAAGTGAAATTTTTTA
>NW_022303199.1:0-15149 GCF_002776525.5 Piliocolobus tephrosceles | reverse complement strand
ATGCTTCCCTGCAGCATCAAATTCCTGGGCTCAAGTGATCCTCCCACATCAGCCTCCTAAACAGCTGGGACCACAGGCACACACCAGCATGCCCAGCTCATTTTTCTAATTTTGTGGAGACAGGGTCTTGCTACGTTGCCCAGGGGGTGTCAAATTCCTGAACTCAAGCAATCTGTCCGCCGTGGCTTCCCCATGTGCTGGGATTAGAGGCCTAAACCACCATCCCTGGCCTAATAATGTAGAATTTTACTTAATGCTTCATAGGATGACTTTTAAAGTTTGTATTTGAAATGTATTTAAATATGTAGTTTGATCTTTTGAAAAACATTTGAATTCCTAACAGATTATAAAATACTGGTTGTGCCCAGGAGGCAGAGGTTGCAATGAACAGAGATCAAACTGCTGCACTCCAGCATGGGTGACAGAGCAAGACGCCAGCTCAAAAAAAAACAAAAAACAAAAAAAGTTGTGTTAGGGTTCAAACCAGAGAAGCAGAACCAGTAGGAAAGATACACAGATTCAGATATACACAAACATATAGTGACACACATCTGTATAGATATAGAAACGGATGGCTTCTAGGCAGGCACAGTAGCTCATGCCTGTAATCCCAGCACTTTGGGAGGCTGAGGCAGGCAGATCACCTGAGGTCAGGAGTTTCAGACCAGTCTGGCCAACATGATGAAACTCTGTCTCTAATAAAAATACAAAAATTCACCAGGTTTGGTGGTGCATGCCTGTAGTTCCAACAAATCGGGAAGCTGAGTCAGGAGAATTGCTTGAACCTGGAAGGCAGAGGATGCAGTGAGCCGAGATCACGCCACTGCACTCCAGCCTCGGTGACAAAACTAGACTCTGTCTCTAACAAACAAACAAACAAACAAAAAAGCTATATACAGACATACATCTAGATAGATAGATAGATAGATTGGTAAAAGTTTGGCTTCTGCATTTGTGGGGTTGGTTAAGCAAGCCCAGAGTCCACAGGACTGGCTGTCAGGAAACGACAATCAGCTGCATAGGCAGTGCCAAAGCTTGGTTTTCACAGGCACTCAGGAAGAAAGATCCAGAGGGAAGGGAGCACAATTGTGGACTCAACTGCTATTTGAGGTCTGTGCTCCAGGAAGTCCTAAGCCTTCTCTTTTTTAAAAAGAGAAACATAAACATTTTGGCTTGTGGTGCTACAAGCTGTAGTCTCAGCTGCTCAGGAGGTTGAGGCAGGAGAATTTCTTGAGTACAGGAGTTAGAATCTAGCCTGAGCAGCATAACAAGACTTTGGTTCTAAAAAGCATTTAAAAAATAGTCTGGCCACAGTGGCTCATGACCATAGTCCCAGCACTTTGGGAGGCTAAGGCGGGTGAACTGCTTGAAGCCAGGAGTTCGAGACCAGCCTGGCCAACATGGTGAAACCCCATCTCTACTAAAAATACAAAAATCAGCTGGGTATGGTGACGTACGCCTGTAATACCAGCTACTTGGGAGGCTGAGGTGGAAGAATTGCTTGAACCTGGGAGGCAGAGGTTGCAGTGAGCTGAGATCTCACCATTGCACTCCAGCCTGGGCAACAAGAATGAAACCCACCTCCAAAAAAAATTTATTTTTAATGAAAAACTTTTTGGAGATAAGGGGTTTTGCCCTGTTGACTAGGCTGGAGCACAGCGGCACAGTCACACCTCACTGCAGCCTCAAACTCCTGGGCTCAAGCAATTCTCCCTCCTCAGTCTCCCTAGCAGCTGGGACTGTAAGTGCATACGACCATGCTGACTAATTAAAAGAAAAAAAAAAATTTAGAGAGATGCGGTCTCGCTATGTTGCCCAGGCTAGTCTCACACTCCTGACCTCAAGATCTTCCCACCTTAGCCTCCCAAAGTGCTAGCATGTGAGCCACCATCCCTGGCCCCAGTACCTATACTGCTACATTATTATTAACTAAGCTTCATCTTGATTCAGATTTCTTTACTATTTCCCATAATGTCCTTTTCCTATCCCAAGATCTCATCCAGGAGACCATACTATCTTTAGTTCTTAAGTCTCCTCAGGATTGCTGGAGTGCAGTGACTCCGTCTCGGCTCACTGCAACCTCCGACCACTGAGTTCAAGCTATTCTCCTGCCTCAGCCTCCCCAGTTGCTGGGATTATAGGCACCTGCCACAATGTCCAGCTAATTTTTTTTTTTTTTTTTTGAGAGGGAGTCTCCCTCTGCCCCCCAGGCTGGAGTGCAGTGGGGTGATCTTGGCTCACTGCAACCTCTGCCTCCCAGGTTCAAATGATTCTCCTGCCTCAGTCTCCCAAGTAGCTGGGATTACAGGTGTGTGCCGCCACTCACTGTCTTTTCTTTTCTTTTCTTTTTTTTGGAGACAGAGTTTGAGATGGGGCTTCACCACATTGGCCAGGCTGGTCTAGAACTCCTGGCCTCAGGTCATCCACCCACCTCAGCCTCCCAAAGTGCTGGGATTACAGGTGTCAGCCACTGTGCCCAGGCTATTCTGTACTTCACTTGCAAAATACTTTTCCCTTTACAATAAATTGCTCTATGCTGCATGACCTTTGCTGTGTGATTCTCATTTTATTTTTTATTTATTTAAATTATTTATTCTTTTTGAAACAGGATCTCACTATGTCACCCAGGCTGGTCTCGAACTTTTGAGCTCAAGCAATCCTCCCACTGTGGCCCCCCAAAGAGCTGGGATGACAGGCATTAGCCACCACACCCAGCCTAAATTCTTTGAAACTTACAACTGCGGCCCCAAAACAGCTGTCAATCATTGCACTACTGCCATCCAGCTTGGGTGAGAGTCTAAGGCTTCATCTCACAAAACAAAAAAGACATATTAAAAATAAACAAATAAATAAATAATTTTTTTTTCTTAAAAAAAGGGTATGCCAGTCAGGCATGGTAGCTCACACCTGTAATCCTTGCACTTTGGGAGGCCGAGGAAGGTGAGTCATCTGAGTTCAAGAATTCAAGACCAACCAGGTCTACATGGTGAAACCCCATCTCTACTAAAAAAAAAAAACCCACAAAAATTAGTTGGACACGGTGGAAGGTGCCTATAATCCCTACCACTTGGGAGGCTGAGGCAGGAGAATCACTTGAACTTGGGAGGCGGAGGTTCCAGGGAACCCAAGAGTGCACCAGTGCCCTCCAGTCTGGGCTCCTACAGAGTGAGACTCCAGCTCAGAAAACAAATACAAATAAAAAAGACAGGGTCTCCCTCTGTTGCCCAGACCAGAGTGCAGTGACGCGGTCACAGCTCACTGCACCCTTGACCTCCCATGCTCCACTGATTCTCCTGCCTCTGTAGCTGAGACTACCATGCCTGGTGAATTTTTTAATTTTTTGTGGTGATGGTCTCGCTATGTTGCCCAGGCTGGTCTTGAACTCTTGGCCTGAAGTGATCCTCCTACCAAGTCCTCCTTACAAAGAGCTGGGATGACGTGTGAGCCACCGCACCTGGGCCTCCAAAGCTACCTGTTCCTTGAGCATGATGTGTAGCAAGGGGAGCTAGAGTGAGAGCAGCACCGTGGGGAAGGGACAGGTCTTCCAGCCTGAGCTATGCGACGTTAGGCCAGACCCTTCTTCTCCAAATGAGATCAACTACATGAGTGATCTCGGGAGCCCGTGCCCGCTCAGACAGCCTAGATTTTAGCTTCATAGGTGGATGGGAACCTGTGAAGGTTTAAAGATGCTGGGAGAACCTTTTTCCTGGGAGAGCTTTCCAAATGGGGAACAAACAGGGCCACCCTAGGCCCCGCTGAGGGAGGATCCTACCAGAAGTCGTCACTACTGTGTCACTCCACGCCAGTGGTGATGTTGATGTCATCGATGCAGGTAGTTGGTGTTGTGTACAGAAGCACAGACCGCTGCAGTCCTGCATAGTTGAAGAAGTCAAAATCTGTGTTCTGGACAAAGTAACCCTTGGGATACCTAGGGTGGGAGGACTGTGGTTCGCTGGGCCCTTGCCATGGGTCTTTTGCCCTCAGCTCACTTGCCTCCCCAGATCAGGGCCACCTCTCTGCGAATGCCACCCTGTCCCTGGCAGGAAGACCACAGTGTGGTGCCGGAAGGTGGGTGCGTGCAGTGGAGGCAGGATGGTACCCACTTGGACGTGTCGGTCATGCACAGATGGTCCCTGGTGGCAGGGTGGGGGTGTGAGTGTGCTCTTGATGGCGACAGTGACGCAGAGGCGGGAGGGCAGGGGCCCCACTTGGAACAGGCTGCTGATGTCAACCTCGAAGTGGAGGTAGCCCCTTTCATGCTCTAGCACGTGGACACCATTCACCCACTGCAGACATAGGAGATATGGGGGGGGCGCAGGTCGGGGCATGAGGAGGGGCTCTGCTATCGGGCACGCCCTCACATAACCCGCAGCATGGGGCTCAGTGGCCTGCCAGCCAGATGGGAAGAATGACATCCCAGTGGGGTAGATCAGGCCACCTATCCCCCTACACAGGGCACAGCCCCCAGGGCAGGGTAAGGCCCCCCACCATCCCAACCCAGGAGACAGGCTGTGGGTGGAATCTGAGGGTCCCATGCTGTTCAGCAGCTGTGTCCACCCACCCGCCCTGCCTGCTGCAGGCCACACTGACCACAGTGGCATAGAAGTGGGCACTGCCAATCCTCAGCAACACTCTTGTGCGCAGGTCCTGGATCCATCGCACCAGCAGGGTCACCTCCCATTCATACCACACCCAGCTGACAAAATGCCACAGCCGCCAGTCCTGGTTGATGTCGTTGAAGATGGAGGGAACCGGTATATCCAAGGTGGGACCCGACTGTGAAGAGAAGGGACGGGCTCAGCTCCTAGGCCCACAAAGGGATCCGGGACCAGTGTGCTGCACAGTTGTGCCCCCAGGCCTAGCACAAGCCCTGACACATGGCGGGGACTCCTGGCGGAAAAGACATAATTTGCAGATGAAAGGTCAACTGCCAGGGCAGTTTGTGCACCTGGGCCACTCGGGCCAGGAGTTCGAGACTCTGTCTCAAAAAAAAAAGAAAAAGAAAAAGAAAAAGAAGATGTAGACCAGGCAAATGCGGCCCAGACCTCATCAGATCCCGCTTCTTTGCTGACTACATCCAAATCAAGAGGGCAACAGGGGTGGCGTCTTTGGCCTGATGTCACAGTCTGTCCTCTATCTGAATCCTGAAAACCCAAGGTACCTTCCCCCCTCAGCAGAGCCGACATCAGAATGTCTAAACTGTCCCCTCCTCACGATCACCGGGCCCAGCTCTGTGCGGTGCCTGCCCCTCAGGCCTGAGGAGTGTCTGGTGGCTCATGCCTATGATCAGTGCTTTGGGAAGCCAACGTGTGAGGATAGCTTGAGGTCAGGAGTTCGAGATCAGCCTGGAGAACGTACTGAGACCCTGTATCTTAAAAAACAAAACAAAACCAAAAACTTGGTTTTTGTTTTGAGACGGAGTCTCAGTCTGTCGCACAGGCTGGAGTGCAGTGACTTGATCTGGGCTCACTGCAACCTCCGACTCCCTGGTTCAAGCAATTCTCCTGCCTCTGCCTCCCAAGTAGCTGGGATTATAAGTGCTCATCACCACGCCCGGCTAATTTTTGTATTTTTAGTAGAGACTTTGTTTCATCACGTTGGCAGGGCTGGTCTTGAACTCCTGGCCTCAGGTGATCCGCCCGCCTCGGCCTCCCAAGGTGCTGAGATTACAGACGTAAGCCACCAAGCCCAACCAAGTTTCTTTTCTTTTTGTTGTTGTTGTTGTTGTTTGTTTGTTTGTTTTTAATTAGCCATGGCGGTCCCAGCTAACTTGCAAGGCTGGGGCGGGAGAATCGCTTGAGCTCAGAAGTTAGGATTGCGCCACTCCACTCCAACCTGGGCGGCAGGGTCAAACCCAGTCAAAACATTTCGAAAATTAAAAATACACATTAGAAAGGACACTGCCCATGCTCAGCCTTCGCCTCCGGACGCGGCTGGACAGGAGCGCTTCCTCCTCTTCCCGCCTCCTCCGCCCTGGCCCTCCGGATCCCCCTAGTCCCCCCGGTTCCCCAGTCCTCCGACTCCGCACCCCCAAGCCCGTTGACCTTTAACCTCCTCCGGGCCCCCAGCTCCGGGGCACTCAGGTGAAGGAGGCTGCAGGGTGCCAGGGCTTAGGCCATTCCCAATGCCTGGCTTCCAGGCACCTCTCGCAACGGTCGCCGGTACCTCTGCTCCTGGAAGCCCAGGCGTCCGTTGTCGGAGAAGTCGGCTTGGAAGTTTCAGAGGCCGTCCAGTTCCTTGCGCTCCCGCGAGCGCTCTCCCGGGTGGACAGCATCCCGCCCAGCAGCGCCTGCGGGCACCCACACAACAGCCGCCGGAGAGCCGCCCAGGACACCGCCACCAGCCAGGTCATACTTCCCGCTCCCTGTCTTGGCAGCCAGTCTGAGGGAATAAGAGCTGCGCCAGGGAAGCACTGTGGGCCTGTCGCGTGAGGCGCCTGCCCCGTGACGCGCATGAGGCCGTCGGCGCCATGTTTGTTGAGGGCGAGTGCCAGGCCTGGAGGGGCGGGGCGGCGCCAGGCTCTGCCCAGTAGGACCTGTGGCTGGAATCCAGGGCTAGGCCTTTGGGGAAGCGGGACCCCCACCCTCAGCTCCAGCCAAGAAGGGCGTCGTCTGCTGCCATCCCAGCAGAGGCTGGACGATCCAGGGCCACAGGCCAGGACAGAACCCCGGAGATGGTGGCATTCCTGTTTCTTCAAGGGGCACCTCCACTTGCTTTCACCAGCAGGAATTGGAGTAGGCCCCACGGGAGCCTCTTCCATGACTGCTGCATGCAGCCTCTTGCAGAGATGCACGTCCTTGGGAGGCCGCGGTAGCCTTAACAGTGGACCTCTGGGACCCCGACCCTAACCAAGGGGACAGAAGCTCCTTCTTGGTTTTGAAGATACATGAAGATACAGGGAGAGAGGCCAAGTGCAGTGGCTCACGCCTGTGATCCCAGCACTTTGGGACAGCTGAGGTGGGTGGATCACTTGAGGCCAGTAGCTGGAGACCAGCCTGGCCAGCAGGACGAACCCCTCTCTACTGAAAATACTAAAAAAAAAAAAAAAAAAGGAGCCAGGCATGATAGCAGGCGCCTGTAATCCCAGCTACTCAGGAGGCTGAGGCTGAAGAATCACTTGAACCCAGGAGGTGAAGTTTGCAGTAAGCCGAGGTCACACCACTGCAGTCCAACCTGGGTGACAGAGCAGAGATAGATCTCAACTGACTGGATGGAAAAAAAAAAAAAAAGAAAAAAAAAATTGCAGGGAGAGTGTGCCCTGCGGGACCCCACTTTACTCTAGTAGGGAAGGCACCATGTGGAAGGGTAGAGGAAGAGATCTGGAGACAGTAAAAAAGACATAGGTTTATTAAGGGGACTTTCACACAGGTGCAGTGGCTGTGGCTGGACATGAGAACCACTACATATGTAAGAAGCATGCAGCTTCCATAACATTTTCACCTAGCATCCTCGACCTCTTACCAGTGGAAGGTATCTGAGTTCCCGGTGGTGAATCCATACACAACTGAAACAACCTCAATTCTTGCCTCCTCAGAAGAAAGAATTTGACTGAGGGTCATAAAGTAGAAACCAGATAGAGGCAAGTTGCAAAGCAGGAGTAAAATTTTACTAAAAAGCAGGCCAGGAATGGGCATGGTACCTCATGCCTGTAATCCCAGTACTTTGGGAGGCTGAGTGTTAAGTTTTTGCCTGTGAGTGTGATTCCCTCCAGGCCCCTCAGGAAGAAATTTGGAACAAAGAACGCCAGTGAGAGTTCAGTCCTCTGTTCACCGTTATCTGAGGCGGAAGGGAAAGCTGTCACCATTTTTCATCCGTTGGAGATCTGCGCTTCCGGAAAACAACTTAGGGACATTTGTCAACATATTATCTTTACTTTCTATAGGGGATCAAATATCTTGTGGCTCTAACCAACTTGGGCGGCTACTGTTCTGAGCTATTATTACCTTTTTATTTTTCTTTTCTTTTTTTCTTTTTTTTTTTGAGATGGAGTATCGCTCTGTCTCCCAGGCTGGAGAACAGTGGCCCAATCTAAGCCCACTGCACGGTCCACCTCCCGGGTTCAAGCAATCCTCCTGCCTCAGCCTCCTCAGTAGCTTGGATAACAGGCATCTGTTATCACATCCAGCTAATTTTTGTATTTTCAATAGACATGAGATTTCACCATGTTAGCCAGACTGATCTGGAACTCCTGACCTTAGTTGATCTATCTGTCTCGACCTCCCAAAATGCTGGGATTACAGGTGTGAGCCACTGCACCCAGCCAATTACTACCTTCTTCTTATCAAGTTGCTGATTTACTTCTCAAGAATAGCTAGGTGCCTGGAATTTCCCTTGAAGGCTAATGTGGTTTGGGTATGTACCCTCCAAATCTCATGATGAGATATGATTTCCAGCCAGGTGCAGTGGCTCACACCTGTAATCCCACCACCTCCTCCTCCTCCAACTCCTCCTTTTCCTCCAACTCCTCCTCCTCCTCTGTTTTTTATCCTCCTCCTCCCCCTCCTTCATTTCTTTTTCCTCCTCCCCTCCTACATTTCTTTTTCCTCCTCCTCCTCAGTTTCTTTTTCCTCCTCCTTTTCTTTTTCTTCCTCCATTTCTTTTTCCTTCTTCTCCTCCATTTCTTTTTCCTCCTTCCCCTCCTCACAGGCATGAGCCACTACACAAGGCTTAGCTGTTTATTTCTTTCTCCTCCTCCTCCATTTCTTTTAACTCTTCCTCCTTCCCCTCTTCCTCCTCCTCCTCCTCCTCACAGGCACCAGCCACCACGACTGACCTGGCTGTTCCTTTTCCTCCTTTCCTCCTCCTGCTCCTCCTCTGCCTCCCAAATTGCTAGGATTACAGGCCTGAGCCACCACACCTAATTATTTCTTCTTCTTTTTCTTCCTCTTCCTCCTCCTCCTTTTTCACTTCATTTTATTTTTTTTGATGTGGAGTCTCGCTCTGTTGCCCAGGCTGGAGTGCAGTCATGCGATCTCGGCTCACTGCAACCTCCACCTCCTGGGTTCAAGCCTCCCAAGTATCTGGGATTACCAGCGTCTGCCACCATGCCCAGTCAATTTTTGTACTTTTAGTAGAGACCAGATTTCACCATGTTGGCTAGGCTGGTCTCAAACTCCTGACCTCATGATCTGTCCACCTCCGCCTCCCATAGTGCTGGGATTACAGGCATGAGACCCTGCACCCAGACCCCCTGGTTTTTTATTTTATTTTATTTTTCCTTGAAATGGAGTTTCGCTCTTGTTGCCCAGGCTGGAGTGCAATGGCATGATCTTCCCTCACTGCAACTTCCACCTCCTGGGTTCAAGTGATTCTCATGCCTTAGCCTCCTGAGTAGCTGAGATTACAGGCACTTGCCACCACACCCGGCTAATTTTTATATTTTTAATAGAGACAAGGTTTCTCCATGTTGGCCAGGCTGGTCTTGAACTCGTGACCTCAGGTGTCCGCCCTCCTTGGCCTCCCAAAGTGCTGGGATTACAGCTGTCAGCCACTGCGCTGGGCCTACAGCTCATTTCTCACCACAGTAATCTTTGTGCCTCTCCACAAAATTGCCATCAGGGATGTCCCCAGAAACCATTCATCCCAGGTGCCATGCAGAGAAGAGCTTCTTGTTCTCCTTTTCCCTTTACCTCTTCCCTCTCACCTCATCTTGTTAATTCACTCATCCCTTTTCCATTCTCACTTATAAGCGTTAACCTTTCAAAAGCCTGTCTTCCCCTATAAGTAATGTATTGTAACTCCCGCCATCACCATATCCTTCTCCAACCCACCAAATTGCCAAGGATGGTAAGTCCATAAACTAGGAAGAAATGGGAAACATTCATTGCAAACTTTGCAGCCCCTCAGTCACCCAATGTGACAGCACAGATCATCTGGTCTTTGAAGACCCTTTTTTTTTTTTTTTTAAACACAGGTGTCACTCTGTCACCCAGGTTCAGAGGCAGTGGTGCAATCACAGCTCAATGCAGCCCTCGACTCCTGTGCTCAGGCGATCTGCCTGCCTCATCCTCCCAAGCAGCTGGAACTACAGGAACATAACACCACACCCAGCTAATGTGCTTATTTTTTGTAGAGATGGGGTCTTGCTCTGCTTAACAGGCTGGTCTCAAACTTCTGGTTTCAAGGGATCCTCCCACCTTGGCCTCCCAAAGTGCTGGGATTATAGGCATGAGTCACCATGCTCGGTCTGAAGACTTTTAAATGCTGCCATATTCAAGATGCGTTGAAACTCACCTGTGTTTGATGAGCGTGCTTTTTGCAAGTGAGTAATATAAAACACAATGAAATACCTTAAGCTTCTCAGGCTTTGTACCTTCCTCTGGAATAATCAGTGTATCCCAAAAGTAAATCCCTAATGAGGTCCAGTTTTTCCTTCCTCCTTGGCTATGAAATAGACAAAAAAAAAAAAAAAAAAGAAAAGCTAGCCATTTCTATCTCACTGTAGGAGGCTGTCCTGTTTGCTTTTTGACTATATTTGGGAAGTGGGGGCCTGACTGCTTTCCTACTTCCTAAGCACAACTTTCTTTACCTACGAAATCCTCAGCGCGACCTACATGGATTAAACCAGCTTCCTCACTTTGTTTCCAATATTCTTACAACCAAAATATCCAGAAAGGGCAAGGTAAACTGAAAAAATGAGGACGGGTACATTATCCCATGAGCCAAACTGCCACTTACACTGGTTAGTCATGAGATCGGCCAAATTCCAGATGAGTTCTCCAACCACGTATTTTCTGCATGTTTGATCCAGACCCAGATGGTACTGCTCTAGCAGACGGTTCTAGTAGTCTTCACTGAATATCAGAGATAGTTCCTGGAATTCAAGGCAAAGAAAATTTAAGAATCAGAACTGGCAGAATTGCAAATGTTAGATAAAAAATAAAGATCCACTTGATGGTGATGAAAATATCTGACCTCACAGGGGGCTGTAGTGACTGCAGGACTCACTGATGCTAGGGTAAAGACAGCCAGAGAATGATCTAACCCAGAATAAAAGAGGAGGTTTTAAAAAAAAATGGCCAGGCATGGTGGCTCACGCCTCTAATACCAGCACTTTGGGAGGTTGAGGCCAAGCAGATCACAAGGTCAGGAGATGTAGACCATCCTGGCTAATACGGTGAAACCCCATTTCTGCAAATAATACAAAAAATGAGTTGGGCATGGTAGCAGGTGCCTGTAGTCCCAGCTACTCAAGAGGCTGAGACAGGAGAATGGTGTGAACCTGGGAGGTGGAGGTTGCAGTGAGCAGAGATGGTGCCACTGCACTCCAGCATGGGTGACAGCGAGAATCTGTTGAAAGAAAGAGAGAGAGAGAGAGAGAGAGAGAGAGAGAGAGAGAGAGAGAGAAAGGAAAGTCAACAATTAGTAACTGCTTTATTTATAAATGTAATTTGATATTCAATTCATCTTACTTTTCCATCTCCATCTGCTGGTACAGTCTTAAGGCTGAACTACAGAAGAAGTAAAAATATGCCTTGGGACCAGGCATGATGGCTCATGCCTGTCATCTCAGCACTTTGGGAGGCTGAAGTGGGAGGACTGCTTGAGCCTAGGAGGTCAAGACCAGCCTGGGAAATATAGCAAGCCCCATCTCAACAAAAACTACAAAAATTAGCCAAGCATGGTGGCACACACCTGGGGTCCCAGCTACTTGGGAGGCTGAGGTGGGAGGACTGCTTGAGCCCCGGAGGTCAAAGCTTCAGTGAGCTGTGTTTACATCACTGCACTCCAGCCTGGGTGACAGAGCGAGACCCTATCTAAAATCAGTAAATAAATGTATGTATGTATGTATGTATGTATGTATGTATGTATGTATGTATGTATGTATAATGAAATTAAACCAGGCTGGGCATGGCAGCTCAGGTCCGTAATCCCAACAGTTTCGGAGGTCAAGGCAGGAGGATCACTTGAGCCCAGGAGTTCAAGACCAGCCTGGGCAACACAGTGAGACCCAGTCTCTACAAAAAGTTTAAATATTAGCCAGGTGTGGTGACACATGCCTGTGGTTCCAGTCACTAGGGAGGCTAAGGAGGGAAGATCATTTGAGATGCAGGCATAACCCCCATTGTGCATGCTGGGGAGGCCCCAAAACACCAAAGGAGTTCTCTAGGTTCTCACAACTGCTAGGATAAAGGTTGTTTGACCCAGCACTGTCTCCTCAAACCTGGGCCCTGGTTACATCCAGGTCTTCCCAAGGTGCTGAAGGGGCACAATTTGGCATAATGGTGAAAGGTAAGGAGTTGACGGGGGAGGGTGAGTGGCCAGAAGCCCAGAGAGGCCTTTGAATAGGTCTTATGGAAAGGAGGAACTTACAGGATGGAACCTACAAGATGTGACCTCACTTCCTTGCTGACAGATCCCCAACAGAACCTAGAATTCTGGTAACTAGACACCCATATTCTAGAGACAGCCCCATTTCCAGCTCAGTTGGTAGTCGACACTCGAGAGAACAACATGTTCTCCTGCTATGTCCCGACACGCTGCCGACCTCCTCGTCGCAGAAGAGGCCAAAATGAGACTGTTTCCCAAGAATATAGACATTGGTTCAACCCTCACCCTTGATGCCTCTGGCCCTCTGCCAGAAGACACCCACAGGTAACACAGGGCCCAGGGCAGGACCCTCCAGGCCAAGCCTCAACTGTGCCCATTAGGGCAGTGCTGAGGCCCTCCCCATGTGTTTGGGGGAAACAGGAGAAGAGGGGCACCCCTGGACAGGAGCAGGTAGGTTGTTGGGGGTTTGGAGCCTAATCAGTGTGTCAGGTTCACAGCCCAGAACACGCCTTCAGAATGGGAAGGTGAGTGTCAAGGACACAGTTTGTCTGCTCAGATCTGAATCCCAAGACCTCAAGCTGCATCTGCCAGAGACCTCAACCTGCTCTGGCTGGAGGTCTATGCAGATGCTCCTAAGTGCCAAATCCTGTTGGGGAAGGGGGCACCACGGAGGAGTTCTAATGGGGGTGTCCCACTATGGGGTCAGCCAGACAGGCCACTGACACCTCTTCGCCTGGTTCTCGGGCACTCTCTTTGCAGAGCTCCATACAGCAGATCAAGCAGGAGCTGTTGGATGGATTCCATTTCTCCATCTTCTTCAAAGAAGGGCGGGGCCCCCTGCTACCAACCATAGCCAGTGCTGCTCTGGGGTGAGATTGGGCACAGAAGGGTCTCCACAGACAGGAACTCGAAAAAACCAGGGTGGGCCCAGGACTCAGACATGAATATGAGGACTCCCTAGGCTCTGTCCTAGGGCTTTCCCACTTGAGTGAGCCACTGTCCTCTCCCAAAGGAATCTGGCTGCCATTGGTCCCCAGTGGCAACTTGGTTACCAGCAAATTCTCTTTCACCTATCAGAGGAAGATCAGAGAAAATCCTTCTGTTTTCACTTTCTGCTATGCCAGGAGTATCTCAGCATGTTGCTACAAGAATTGAGTACAATGGTAACATTGTAGCAACGTACTCATACTGTTATCATTTTAATTCCCCACCCTAAGTGTAGCTCCGGCAACAGGCAGCTCCCCTGCCCTGCCAGACCTCCTCCAGGACTTAAAATTCAACACTTCTACACAAACAACTTGTGGGGGGTGGTGATTACAACAAAAGAAGGTGAAGCTACTCTATGCATCTGTGTTTAAAGTGTCATCTCAGAGAACTCATCCCTGCAGACCCACCAGGCAGGAGCTGCAGCCTCGCATGTCAGTGTAATATTCCTTAAGGGAGGCCATGTTCCACAGCGGGTCAGCCTCTCAGTGCCGCTGGAGCCTGTCATGATAAAATTTCCTTTCTAGGCAGCCTTTCTGCAGGGAGCATAATACTGTGTGTGTCCTAATAGGCTGGAGCAGTTTCCCGGGGCTGCCATAACATGCATGCTGACTAAAGGACTTAACCACAGAAATCTGGTTCCTCATAATTCTGGAGACTGGAAGCCCAATGTCAAGCTGTCAGCCTGGGGTGGTTTCTCTGGGCCTCTCTCCTTGCCTTGGAGATGGCTGATTTCTATCTTGGTCAGCACAGGGTCTTCTCTTGAACTTCTCTGTGCACTGATCGCCTCTCCTTGTAAGAACCCCAGGCATATTAAATTAGGGACCACCCTAATGAACTCACTTCACCTGAATTACCTCTTCGAGAACTCTGTGTCCAAACGCAGTCACATTCTGAGTCTTTGGGGTTGAGAATGGAAACAGTTACGTTTTGGGGAGGGGACACAATTCAACCCATAAAATATACAAATCCCCTGCGGAAGACACACACCCGAGAAAGGGATGTCTGGGTGAAAGGATGCGCAGATACCAAGTTTCAACAGCTCTAGCCAGCTGAGTTTCCAAAAGGGCTCCAGCTGCTCACAGGGTCACCAGCAGCCTCTGAAGGTAGCTGCTTCTCTGAACATATCCTCCCCTGAATACTAACATGCTCTTAACTTTGTGCCAATCTGCTGTCTGTGTGGCAGAGAAAATCACCTTGTTTCATTTCCAGTTTCAAACCTACATTTGTGTAACCTTTCCTGGTTTCAATATCTGTCTGTATTTTCTCTTCCACGGGTCACCTGGCAGATCCTGGGCCTTGGGGTGCACTTCCTCCCACCCTGGAGTCTTCCAGCATTTTCCTCTTGCCCAGCACTGGGATGGCCGTAGCTGTTTCTCCAGACTCACGTTCATGTTAAAGAACAAAAACAATCACATCCCTTTAAGTCAAAGGGTTCTTCTAGAGCATTTTGTCCTGTGTGCTGTCACTGAAATGAGGAGGGGATGAGACCCCCCCAGGCCCTTCCCCTCTGTATCAGAAGTAGAGCCTCAGTTGACTGAGAGGGAATTTCATCCAGTCCTCCCTGTGGAAGGCACTCTCTTCTGACCCAGGTGCTGCTGAGCAAACATTTGACATCCAAAAGCCCGCGTCTCCTCTTCTCCACCATGAGGGTGATTTTTGAGGATTCCAGGGATGATGCTCTTCATGCAGGCTGTTGATACAGAGGGTGCTGTTGCCCCACAACTGACATTCACCGTGCCAGTGCCTTGAAGGCATGAATCATTTTCTCCTTCTCCATCTTCACATGCAATTTTTCTTTGAAAGCCTAGAAACCTTTTCACCATGGGCACCCAGGTTCTCCACATACACAAGTCCCTGAAGGGTTGATGCTTCTTGGTGTGAGTTCCAGATCC
>NW_022303198.1:0-11083 GCF_002776525.5 Piliocolobus tephrosceles | reverse complement strand
TGATGGGTGCTGACGAGTTGATGGGTGCAGCACACCAACATGGCACAGGTATACATATGTAACAAACCTCAAACCTGCACGTTATGCACATGTACCCCAGAACTTAAAGTATAATAAAAAAAAAAAAAAAAAGAAACCCAGGGCCATTGTGCTGTAGGCACCCAAGGGAATCTCCTGGTCTGTGGGTTGCAAAGACTGTGGGGAAAGCGTAGTATCTGGACTGGATAGCACCATCCCTCTTGGCACACTCTGTTATGGCTACCCCTAACTAGGGAAGGGAGTTCCCCAACCCTTGCACTTCCCAGATGAGCCAACGCCCCACCCTGCTTCAACTCACCCTCTGTGGGCTGCACCCACTGTCTAACCTGTCCCAGTGAGATGAACCGGGTACCTCAGTTGGATATGCAGAAATCATCCGCCTTCTGTGTTGACCTCACTGGGAGCTGCAGACCAGAGCTGTTCCTATTTGGCCATCTTGCCTGGGAAATCAAAATTCTGTTTATTTCTAACTACGTTATCTAGCTTGCTTCCCTAGGCCCTAGGCCCACTCCATTCCTAAGTAGTCTCTTTGTTTTCCTCATAAGGCCCTTTAGGACCCTGTTCCACCGTAAACAAACATCTCAGTCTACCTTCTCAAACTAAATGAAACATGAATTTTTACTTTAACATTTAAGATCTTCTGCAGCCTTTTCTAAAAGAAAGCTTCTGTTTATTCCACTTTCTTCAACACATGTTGCTTGAAACAGGATTGGGTAATCTACTTCTAGACCATTGTTTGTAGCCCTTCTTCAAATTATCACAAGAAGAGAAAACCAAACACCGCATGTTCTCACTCATAGGTGGGAACTGAACAATGAGCTCACTTGGACTCGGGAAGGGGAACATCACACACTGGGGCCTATCATGGGGAGGGGGGAGGGGGGAGGGATTGCATTGGGGAGTTATACCTGATATAAATGATGAATTGATGGGTGCTGACGAGTTGATGGGTGCAGCACACCAACATGGCACATGTATACATATGTAACCTGCACGTTATGCACATGTACCCTAGAACTTAAAGTATAATAAAAAAAAAAAAAAAAAAACAACCCCCCTCCCCCACCTTTGGAATTCTGTGTCTATTTTTAAAATTCTGCTTCTACTTGAAGTCCTTGACAAAATCATTGTTTTCAATCTCCTGAGAACCTCTAGTCTCATTAGGAATTTCTCATTTAAGAGTTTTTTTCTATCCTAGCCTGCTATTTCCCTACCAATTTATCATCACTGTTAAATTTATCTTTGTCTTCCAATTTTTGTCTTCTAATACTTATCTCCAAATCCATTACTCGCATTTAGCTTTTCTTCCTTTATATTCAGACTGGACTTCATAGTAAACTTTTCAATAACGTGCTCATCAGCCCTTGTGTGCCTTGCTAACCCTCACTAATGGCATTCAGCACTCCTGCCATACCTATCAGGAGTAGCTGCATAAAATCTCAACAAGGTGCCAATTATAATTCCTGATATTTCATGGTATCAGACTTCTCTTTAGGTTCTCAAAGCTATGCAAGAATCTATAGTCATCTTTTTGAAGCCTTTGCAGTGACTGCTTCACATTTTTCCCTTTCTCCTCAAGCCTCCATCCATTTCCTTAGCGTGTACACTCTCATTGGATAACACTGCTTCTTATTTCTCTGAGAAAAAAGCATTCCTAGATGAACTGCATCAATTGCCTTCTAATGTGTTGGGGCGATCAGACCCAACACCAGGCCATTGGGGCTACAAAGTCTGACAGAGTCAAAGGAATGAGAAAAGAAAAGTTAAGAGTACATAAGGTGGATCCAGGGGGCGAATGCTGGTATGGACGCTGCAAAGGCCCTAAGCTCTGGGAGCCCACATTATTTATTGTTGATCAAAGAAGCAGGTGGTGAGGACCTGTGGATGTGGGGGTAAACAGGTGAGACGTGAGGACGTGGTGGTAGACAGGTAGTGGTGCATCAAGTGTAGCTGTGATGGTTTAGCATTTTCTTTGATGCATATGTAATATGCTCTGCTACCTGAGATAATGGAAAACATGTTAATGAGCCTGAGAGAGCAACCAACAAGTCTGTGCATATTCCAGAGGCCACGAGGGGTTTTATGCCCTGAGCCTTGGATTCCATCCAAACCAGGAGGGATGTTATGCCCTGGGCTTAGATTTGTGATGCGGCAGGGCAGCCTTCCACTCTTTGGCACAGAGCTTGCTATTCCAAAGACCACAAAGGGTTTTAGACCCTGGACTCCAGACATCTTCCAAGATTCTTTTATATTATGACAGACAAGCCAGTCTGTCCTCAGCTTTTCTACCAACACTAATGTAACTTCTCTTGTCACCCTTTCCTCTCTCTCAGCAATATTTTCAAAGTTCGTTGACTGTAGCGTTATCTCCACCCTCCCCCACAAATCAGAACATATAAATGATTATAAGCAGCTGAAGATGGAAGAGCATAGATATAACTCACCTCTTAAAAATAGACCCAACACTGAATATTAGAATTCCTAAAATCTAATTTCAGAATCAGGAACCCAGCTTCAAAGATAACAGACTGCTGATAGCTCAGCTGCCCTCTTCTACCCTAGAGTCTTTTTGTTATGGGAATAAAGAGCCAAAGGAGTTGACCTAATAGATAGAATTAAATTGGAGCACTATCAGCCAGCTTGTCAAGGGAATCAGTTCTATTTCTTTCATAATGAAATACTTTAATGCTCAGCTGTTGCCATTCACTATTTGAAAATATCATTATGGCATAAAATGTATGTGAATATTTGGGTAAGCAGATTTTGTTGATTTCATATTCCCAGTAGCTGATACCAAGGTATGCCCCACCATGTCCAACTAATTTTTTAAATTTTTTGTAGAGACAGGGTCTTGCCATGTTGTCCAGGCTGGTCTCTAACTCCTGGACTCCCACCTTAACCTCCCAATGTGCTAAGATTACAGATTTCATTGTTTTTATATTTTGTTGTCTTCAAATCTGTGAAAATCTGTTTTCACGGATTTTGTTGTGTTACTATAACTAGATGTGCTAGAACCTCAAGATTAGAGGGAATCTTTGCTCTCTAATTTTTCCTTTTTTTTTTTGGACTCCTTTCCTATCTATTTTCATAACTATCTTCATGGTTACTTAAATTAATGTGAAATACATTAGATTACTGAAAAATATCTAGGCATTCATGCTTCCATTACAATTATATTAGTCAGGGTTTTCCAGAGATATAGAACCAATAGGATATATAGGTAGGTAAGTAGGTAGGTAAATAGGTAGATGTATGATTGATTTATAGATAAATGGATAGGTACATAATAGATAGATAGATAGATAGATAGATAGATAGATAGATAGATAGGATTTATTAGAAGAATTGACTCATGTGATTATGGAAGCTGAGAAATCCCACCATAGGCTATCTGTAAGCTGAAGATTTTGGAATGCCAGCATCATGGCTTGGTATAAGTTTAAAAGCCTTGGAACCAGGGAAGTGGATGGTGTAATTCTCAGTTTGACATCAAAGGCCTGAGAACCCAAGGTGGGGTTGCCACTTGTATAAGTCCTGGAGTCCTTAGGCTGGAGAGCCTGGAGTTCTGATGTTCAAGGACAGAGAAAGGAGAGCATCCAACCTCCAAGAGAGAGACAGGGGAAATCTTTTTCTGTCCTTTTTTGTTCTATTGGGCCTCCAGCCAGTTGGATGGTGCCTGCCCACATGGAGGCAGATTTTCTCCACTCTGTCCACTGACTGACAGGCCAGTCTCCTTTGGAAACACCCTCACAAACACACCCAGAAGTATTGCTTTACAAGTTCTGTGGGTATTCCTTAGTCCAGTCAAGTTGACACCTAAAATTAATCATCACAATGAATATGTCACTTTTTGGTAAATTTCTGTATGACATAAGAGAAATCCCTGAGAAACGGACTCTTTTGTCTATGGTAAAATAACCATTCCAAACAGTTTTTGTCGCTGAAGAGATTATTAACAATAAATGAAGGAACTGCCCTTTTGTGTACTCTAATAGAAGATACACTGCATATATTCAGCAAGTATTTATTCCACATCTTCATGCTCCATCCAGTGGAGTTGTAGCAATGAATAAGGCATATATGTCTTTCATTTCTATGACTTTTCAGTTTGGCATGAGTGGTAGATATTAAATGAATATCACCATTTAATTATTTAGTCTCAATTTTATGAATGTTACGAGGAAAGGCACAGGGTACCACAGGATACATATGGACGGAACAAAATTAATATGTTGGAAACAAAAATAGCTTTGTTGATGAACTGTTGTTGTTTAGGCTAAGACTCAAAGGATAACCCTTTGAAAAGTGTGTGTGTGTGTGTGTATGTGTGCGTGTGTATGTGTGTGTCTTGATAGAGTGGTTTAAAAGCCAAGTTTGGTTAATTTGAAAAATTAGAGTAGGAACATGTGCCTTTTATTTGATCCCCTCTCAATCACAGGAGCTGAAAGCCTTCAAACTACATTTTGTTAAGTCTTTGGTAAACACATTTCATATTAATTTCTGTTACAAGGCAGCAGGAAAAGGCACAGTGCCTCCAACATATCAAAGGGAAGTAAAGGCTAGTGGAAGGGGATAACAGCTTCCTGATCTCCAGGTAATATTTCATTCATTGAAATGGTTCTTGGATTCTGTTTTTCCGGATGTACAGTGACTAATACAGGATAGAATAATGGCGTAAGAGCCCAATGAGGTCAAAAGGGACCAGGTAAAGGATATTCTTATGGGTTGTATGAAGTATATTGGATTTCATTGTAATAGCAATGGGAACCCATTGAAAGATTTGCAATAGAGAAGAGATATCATCAGTTTTCCATTTTTAAAAATAGCAATTTGATTGCCATAAAGAGAATGGATTTGGTGAAAATAAGAGTGAATTCAAGAGTGGATATAAGAATTCAAATAATAAATAATGGTAGTTAGATCCAAAGTGAAAAAGTGGAGAAGTTGACAGAGCTGAAAAGAAATTGATAGGACTAGGGGCTTGGTTGGATTTAGGGGGTAAGATGGGAAAAGTGAAGGATGACGCTAAGATTTCTGACATGAGCACTGGGTAGATGATGAGGTAATTCACTGAGATAAGACAATTTTAGGGGCAAGTATCGTAACTTTGAGTTCGAGTTGCATATGAGATATACAAGCAGCTATGCTGAGTACAGTTATATATGTAGATGTAGAACTCCTAACATCAATCTATGCTGGGAAGCAAGTTTAGAAGTCATCAGCAAATTGATTATATTTCCAGCCATGTAAATATGTGAGATCTGTTAGGACATGAGCATATTGTGAGAAGAATAAGGTCTAATCCTGAGAAATGGGAATATTTAAATGACATGCTGAAGAAAAGGTAGTGCCAGAAAAAGAAAATGAAAAGTGGCCAGAGGGGAAAAAGGAAATTAAAATGTAGCATCATAGAAACAGAGGGACAAGAATATTTCTAGAAAGAGGAAATAATTATGTTGAATACTATGATTGAATGAATACATTGGTAATCTCAGCAAGAGCAAGTAGCAGAAACCGAACAGTTGCTAATATAAACAGACACTGAATTTGTTTAAAAGAAGTTAGTTAATTTATTAAATCTCTGAAAGGTGTGGTAAACCACATTAGAGTCCAGCAGTGAGAAACAACGCACAAAACCATGTTGCAGAAGTAATCAAGAGAAGATACTATTGATGCAGCCAGTGGACACTAGCTGTCACATTTGGCAGCAGGGAGAAGACTTGAACTATTCATTAGACACCACTTTTTACACTGCTGCCATGGTCACTTCTGAAACTCAGTTTCCCTGCAACTGTCACCACCACAAAAGACTTTCTTGAGGGCTGCATTATTTACAAGCCAGTGCACCTGACCTACCTAGTAATGGAAACAGAAGCTAGGTTGAAACTAATGGTGGAATAAATGGAAGATGAGAATTTGAGAAGAAAAAGAGTACAGTTGACATTTGAATGATGCAGGAGTTAGGGGTGCTGACTCTCTGCACAGTCAAAATTCCACATGTAATTTTTGACTTCCCAAAACTTAACTACTAATAGCCTACTGTTGGCATACTGATAACATAATTGATTTACATGTATTTTGTACGTTAAATGTATGATATACAAGAAACTAACCCAGATAAAAGAAAATGTTATTAAGAAAATCATGAGGAAGATAAAGTATACTTACTATTCATTAAGTGGAAGTGGATCATCATAAAGGTCTCCATCCTCATCATTTTCACATTAAGTAGGCTGAGGAGGAGGAGGAGGAGGAAGAGGAGGGGTTGGTCTTGCTGTCTCAAAGTTAGCAGAGGCAGAAGAGAATCCATATATGAGTGAACCCATGGAGTCCAAACCCATGTTGTTCAAGGGTCAATTGTAGATAACTTTTCCAAGACATTTAAAAGAAAGGTGAGAGAGCAGTGACTAAAAGTCAGCATGACATCCACAGAGAGTTTTTCAGGATTAGAAAGATCTAGCAAGTAGGGAGAAGCTAATAATATTAGGAAGTTAGAAGGTGTTTTAAGATATGAGATTACCTGAGTAACAAGACAATAATGCTTACTATTACAGTATAGTCTAACGTTATTCTGAGGATGCCAAACATAGAAAATGAAAAAATAATTTTGAGGTTTAAATATGAGAAAGGAAGAGGTTTAGATTGTTATGATTTGCAGGTAATATAATTATATTTGTGAAAATCTTAAGACAATTAACTAAATACCTTTTAAGATCAGAATTCAGTAAGGTGACTGACTAAAAAATTTGTATACAGAAATTAGCAGCCCTCATATATTGAAACAACAGTGAGTTGGGAGATCTAATAAAAGACAAAGTCCACTTACAATACCAATGAAGATGATAAAATACCTAGAAATGATCTTAACAAGAAATGTGTAAAATTTATTTGAAGAAAACTTCAAAATATAAATTACAAAAGTAATAGAAGAAACCATAAGGTTTTTTGTAATCATGGATTAAAAAAGGATTTTCCAAGTATATAACAAAAACCAAAATCCATCAAAGTAAAACTTTAATAAATCTGATTATAAAAAATTTCCTGCATGGCAAAAAAAAAAAAAAATACAACACACATTAAAAAAGCCATCTTTACATATAAATAATGTCTACAATTCAATTCTCTAAAAATATAACATGATAAAATAGGAAAAGGATATGAACATAGAAAAGGAATCACAAATGGATTTTAAATATTTGAAGAGGCTCAATCTTATAATAGGCCAAATGTTAATTAAAATTATATTATGAAATCAGCAAAACCATTGTGATGACCTTATGTTGGGTGAGTTTTACTGCTTGTTGGGGCTTAGAAAACACCCCAAAATGAAGGCTTCAGGAGTAACCTCAGAAGCAAAGGTGTTTCTTTGACCTTTTCCTATCTTCCTGTCTCTGGCCTTTCATTCTTCCTTGAGGTTAGCCACAGAAACTAGAATCCATCTTTCCCAAGGCAGATCACAGAAACCAGAGCCCCTTTCCCCTAAAACCAGCCATAAAACTTAAAAATATTACTCCAGTTTGCCCCAGTGTCCCCATTTTCTGTGTGAAAATTGACCATAAAAAATTATCTGACTTGTCTTGTTTGATTGTAGATTATAAGACTTCCATTCCAGAGAGGGTCCTGCCCCATATCTAGAAGGAAGAAATGCATGAGAGGTCAAGAATCTAGGCAGACAGACCTTACTGGGTTTCCCCATTCAATCTATTAGCATTAGATCATATCTTTTGTGTCTAGTCATATTTCTACATGGCTGTACATACTACATTTAACCTAAGCATAAAAATAGACAGTTTTCCCTGTTTCTTTGGATATTCATTCTGAAAGCACTCATATACATAAAAGTATAATCAAATAATTTTATATACCTTTTCTCCTATTAGTCTGCCTCTTAGTGATTTTCAGCAAACCTTCAGAGGGCAAAGGGGAAGGTTTCCCATGGCCCCTACACTCTCATACATTTTTGGTGGGACTGTCATTTGGTTTGATCTCTATGGAGAATAATTTGGCAATATTTATCAAAATTGCAATTGCGTTTACCCTTTAGCCAAGTAATCCCATTAATAGGAATTTAACTCGTAAATATATTTTTAGATATGTGAAATAATGTACAAAAACTCATTGCAATGTTGCTTATAATAGTAAAAGTTTGGAGACAATGTAAATGTCCATCAGTAGGGTCAGATTAAATAAATTATGCAACATTCATAGTTTATATTATGCAATTTAAAAAGAATGAATCAATACTTTGTGAATTAATATTGTGTCTAAGATATATTTTAGGTGAAAAAAGCAAGATATACCACAGTGTATAAAGTGCGTTGCTTTTTTTTTTTAAGCTTGAGAAAAAAATATTTATATGGATTTACTTAGGTGTGCATAGAATATCTCTGGCAGGACACCTGCCCCTCAGAGAAGGTAGATTACTGGGGCTAAAAATAAAAAAGAAATTTTCTATCATAATCCCTTTGTAATTTTTGAAATTTTAGACATTTGAATATTTTGCTTACTGAAAACAGTTAAAATTTGAGCAAAAAGTATAAGATTCCTGGAAATATATAAAGGAATAAATGGCAGAATAGTGGAGACACTGACTTTGCATGTAAGAGGAAACATTTCCTCCATTTTTACAGATCAGAAAGAATATAGGGGAGTTGTAGCATTGATTTGGTGCAGGAAGTTGAAGGGTTAAATAAATTTTTTGCTTGATGCTTTTTTTTTTTTTTAAGGGAGGATGCAAAGTCATGAAAGTATAAGAGATGAGTAGAAGTTTGAAATAATTATTGTGAATATAGGAGAGTGAGTTGACTATAGGAGTGTAAAATTGCAAGGCAGTATTAAGGGCCAAGTAAAGGTTAGGCATTAGAGATCAAAACTGATTTCTATTTGCTCAGTTGTCAGATATTTCACCATCAACTCTTAACTGGTTGGGGTGAGACAAAAAAGTTAATAAAAATGAGATGTTCACTTTTCTTGCTAAGGGGAAGACTGAAGACAAGATGTTCTCTATGAGTGGAAGAAACCCTAAAAATGGGTTATTAAGCTGCCAGGAAATGCCACCCTGGTAGGGAAAAGTACCGTTTGGCTGTTTGCCATCATCTGTCACAAAGAGACAAGAACAAATTTACAAAGATTTGCTTACACAGAAGCAACACAAATCCTATTTGGTTTTCCTAAGTTCTCAGAAGTTTTGTAAGATCCTGACTAGTTTAAGCTCTATCTATAAAAACTATAAACAAGTTGTCAGTTTGCAAACTCCTTTTTACTCATTTGTTACTCAAGTTAAATTCAGTATAATAAGAATCTATTTTGAGAGATTTCTTAAAGGAACTTTAAAAAGAATAATATGCTAAACTGGATTTAAAAAATATTCTACCATTTAAGCCAAACTTAGAAGCAGAACTGTTATATCTTGAATCACGCTGATTTATAATTATTACAATGTTTAGTAGAAAGAATGTGTGTATGTGCTGTTCTTGACATATTAACTTAAAAATTGAAGGACATAAAAATAATAATGAATTATTATTTTTAAGCTTTTCCTCTTGAATATAGCACTCTGTTTCTGTTCACTGAAAATGTCTTTTAAAATACTAATTTTTAAGATTAAAAATAGATGTGATTTCTCAGTAATTTAATCTTCGGATGTATTAAGTGCCTTTTGTTATTTAAAACTCTTAAAATTATATGTGAGAAGATCCAATAGCTTATTTTTATTATGATAACATGGCCTCCTATTGAAATTGAAGGTAATATTCATTCCCCTAAAGTCTGTTTTTGCAAATCCTCTTAGAAAGTTCTTTAAAAAGCTCTTACTTTATTCATATGCTTATGGAGGTAGTTCCCAGTCAGTGTCCAAGCATTGCCTCCCACAGTGATATTGAAATAGTAACAATGAAAAGGCTGCTTCTTCAGAGTTCTCATTGAAAAAGGAATTTTCTTTATGCTGGGTGCAGACTGAGAACTTGATTGATAGTCCTTTAGGTATTCTTCAGTGATAGGCCAGTAGTTCTGTATGTATTTGTATGGGAGTATAAATCGTACATTCTTACAATACAAAAAATTATGTGGCTTTCCATATAGGTCCAATGGGAAAGTCCCATTGCATTGACTAGGACCCACACTTGTGAAGAATTATGAAAACACAGAGCATTTGCAACAAAATATATAATCATGTAAATAGTAAACTAATAATAAACAGTAAACTGATAACAGCAAAATATATTTAAAATTTGTACTGTTACATATCTTCATGGCACACAAAGGTAATGCTATTTTAAAAAACAAAATCAGAACCTTGAAATGTGTACAGTACTACTTTTATTGCTTATGAATACAATTAGGCCAATGTACTTTTTGAATCAGATAATTTTTTGACTTAAATGGGTTCAATCCTCTTCTCCTACTTTATGCACAAGGAAACAGGCTTGTAGAGAAGAAAAGATTTCTTTTCTCACCCATTGCTAGGCTTTTGGCTTAGGCCCCTATTAAAAAAAAGAGGTCAACAAGAGAAAAATCACAAATGTTTATTTACTATAAAGTTACTCTGACGTGGGAGACTTCATAAAGAAATGAAGATCTGAAGAACAGGTAAACCTATGTGTATTGTATGCTAGGTTTAATGGAGAAGTGGATAGTCATGGAGAGGTATGATTGGACTAAGTGGGTTAGCAAGGCAGGTTTGTACAGATTCTTCTCTGTGTCACTGGGTCTTCACAGACAAGAATATTTGTTATTTCCGGGAATGGGAATGGTACTTCTAAGATGTGGGTCTTATGACCTTGCTTCAGGGAAGGAGGCTAGGAGAAGGTCAGAGAGTAACTCCTGCCTCAGCTATTTTCTCAAATGCCAAGGTGACATATTTTGGGGTAATATGTCCTTAACCCCATCGCTTGCAAGTTTTTGCCTTATTCAGGGACTTCTTTTTTTTTTTTTTTATTTTTATTATACTTTAAGTTCTAGGGTACATGTGCATAACGTGCAGGTTACATATGTATACATGTGCCATGTTGGTGTGCTGCACCCATCAACTCGTCAGCACCCATCA
>NW_022303197.1:0-3148 GCF_002776525.5 Piliocolobus tephrosceles | reverse complement strand
CATTGCTGCGGGGAAGACGCATCTCCTCAGGTGGGTGAGGCCCTCACAGACCCAAACCGGAACGGCAGCGAAAACCATTGGCAAATTTTTTTAAAAAAATTTTAAAAAATAGTTTTAAGAAAAGACTATGAGTCTAGGAGGCCCGTCAGATACTGCCCACGGCAACTGCAGGAAGAATAAGAAACACAGTCCCTTCAATGGAGACAGGTGCACAGGTGCCTAACTTGGGACTCCACTCCCATGGAGACATGGCAGAGATGCAAGGATAGAAATCAGATTAATGATTATCAGAGATTAGTGGCAGGCGGGGGGGGGGGGGGGGGGGGGGGGGGGGCAAGGGGGGCTCTTGGGCTTTTTTTTTTTTTTTTTTTTTGAGATGTTTTCTCATTCTTGTCACCGAGGCTGGAGTGCAGTGACCTGATCTCAGCTCACTGTAACCTCTGCCTCATGGATTCTATGGATTCTCCTGCCTCAGCCTTCCAAGTAGCTGGGTTTACAGGCGTGCACCACCGCTCCCAGGAAATTTTTTCTATTTAGTGGAGATGGGGTTTCACCATGTAGGTCAGGCTGGTCTCGAACTCCTGACCTTAGGTGATCCACTGGCCTCTGCCTCCCAAAGTACTGGAATTACAGACAGGTGTGAGCCACCGCGCACCAGGACACATTTTGAGGTTATGGAAATTCCCTATATGTTAATTATGGTGCTGCTGGGCGCGGTAGCTCACACCTGTAATCCTAGCACTTTGGAAGCCCGAGGTGGGCGGATCACGAGGTCAGGAGATTGAGACCATCCTGGCTAACAGGCTGAAACCCCTTCTCTACTAAAAATACAAAAAATTAGCCAGGCGTGGAGGGCGCCTGTAATCCCAGCTACTCAGGACGCTGAGGCAGGAGAAGGGCGTGAGCCCGGGAGGTGGAGCCTGCAGTGAGCGGAGATCCCGCCAGTGCACTCCAGACTGGGCAAGAGAGCGAGACTCTGTCTCAAAAACAACAACAAAAAAATATGGTGCTGCTTGATTTGTTTTTCTAAGACCACCAGAGTGGGCACAAAAGAACCAGGGAGTAGGCAAGGCTAAAAGCAAAACTGCAAATTTATTCTTTGGTCATCTAGCTTCAGGGACTGGAGCTGGGGGCGGGGGGCGGTGGAGTTTCTAATACAGGCCCGACAAGAGTGGGGGCTGAGAAAGCCTGCCCCCCGCGCATCTGCTGGGAGCGACTTTTCTAGGAGTGGGAGGGCAATAGGCGGGGCACGGGCATGTCGGGGAAGGGGGGGCGCTCCGCAGGTGCCACCAGGTAAATCTTGGTCTCCTCGGATTGACATCACCTGGTGCATGCCTGATTAATCTGCACCTTCCCGGGCGTCAGCTGCATTCTCGCGCACACGGGAAGAGTTGGTGGTGAAGAAGAACCCGGAAGTGCACCATCTTGCCTCTGTCCAAACACTGCTCACACCGTTTGTCAAAATTCTTTGAACTATACACTTAAAAAGAGCGTAAACTTTTAAAAATTAAATGAGTGTAAATTAACTAATGTTAAAAAGGGTGTAAATTATACCATGATAAATCCGATTTTTTTTTTTTAAGTAGGAGATGAGAAGGTAAAGGAAGAGAATACCGTATTGTAGTCTATAGGAATCATACCTTCTGGGTTCAAATCCCACCGTCATCACTTGCAAACTGCAGTAACCTACAGCAAGTCGGTTACTTTTTCTTTTGACCGAAATGGAGGTTACAGCAGGACCTACCTCCTGGGGTGTGGAAAGGATGAAGAAAGAAAGCGGCCGGGCGCAGTGGCTCACGCCTGTAATCCCAGCTCTTTGGGAGGCCAAGGCAGGCTGATCAGGAGGTCAGGAGATCGAGACTGATTTGTTTTTCTAAGACAAGCTGAGTGGGCACAAAAGAACCAGGGAGTAGGCAAGGCTAAAAGCAAAACTGCAAATTTATTCTTTGGTCATCTAGCTTCAGGGACCGGAGCTGGGTGGGGGGGGCGGGGGGCGGTGGAGTTTCTAATACAGGCCCGACAAGAGTGGGGGCTGAGAAAGCCCGCCCCCGGCGCATCTGCTGGGAGGGACTTTTCTAGGAGTGGAAGGGCAATAGGCGGGGCACGGGCATGTCAGGGAAGGGGGGGTGCTCCGCAGGTGCCACCAGGTAAATCTTGGTCTCCTAGGATTGACATCACCTGGTGCATGTCTGATTAATCTGCACCTTCCCGGGGGTCAGCTGCATTCTCGCACACATGGGAAGAGTTGGTGGTGAAGAAGAACCCGGAAGTGCACCATCCTGCCTCCGTTGGTCCAAACAGAGACCATCCTGGCTAACACGGTGAAAACCCTGTCTCTACTAAAAATACAAAAAATGTGGCTGGTGTGGCCGCGGTCGCCTGTAGTCCCAGCTACTCAGGAGGCTGAGGCAGGAGAATGACGTGAACCCGGGAGGTGGAGCTTGCAGTGAGCTGAGATTGTGTCACTGCACCCCAGCCTGGGCCACAGAGCAAGATTCCATCTAAAAAATAATAATAATAAATAAAAGATAAGCAAGCAAGCATCGGACTGTGGTGGTGGCTCATGCCTGTAATCTCAACACTTTGGGAGGCCGAGGCAGGTGGATCACCTGAGGTCAGGAGTTCGAGACTAGCCTGGCCAACAGGGCGGAATCCTGTCTCTACTAAAAATTCAAAAACTAGCCAGGTGTGGTGGTGGGCACCTGTAATCCCATTACTCGGGAGGCTGAGGCAGGAGAATCTCTTGAACCCGGGAGGTGGAAGGTGCAGGGAGCCAAGATCATGCCACTGCACTCCAGCCTGGGCAGAGCCAGACTCCATCTCTAAATAAATAAATAAATAAACAAACAAACAAACATTAGCCAGACGTAGTGGCACGCGCCTGTGGTCCCAGCTATCCGGAGGATGAGGGAGGAGAATCACTTGAGCGCGGGAGATCGAGGCTGCAGAGAGCCGTGATGGGGCTGCTGCACTCCAGCCTGGGCGACACAGCAAGACCCTGCCTGGAAAGAAAGCGTCCCATGGCGCCTGGCTCACCGCTCCAGAGCGCACTCCCGGGTCAGCCCCCGCCCTCCAAGCCAGAGGGAGATGCTGTGGTCCCGCCGTCCGCCTGCATCCTCAGGTTCCTTTGGACGGAAGGGGAGTGGAG
>NW_022303195.1:0-5517 GCF_002776525.5 Piliocolobus tephrosceles | reverse complement strand
GTGCGCACTCACGATGTGCCAGGCTCTGAGTTTGATCTCGTTTAGTTCTCCTTCAAATCCTGTAAGATCAGTACCATATTCTCTCATTTTTCATAGATGAGGAAACTAAGGCAGAGAAAGGCTAAGTAAGTTGTCCATGGTCACAGATTATTTAGGTACTTTTCTCCAAACTTTCAAAAGTTAACTACTGCCACTATTACAAATGGGTTTTTGTTTGTTTTTATTTTTTTTTGAGACAAGGTCTTGCTCTGACCAGGCTGGAGTGCCGTGGTGTGATGATGGTTCACTGCAGCCTCGACTTCCTGGGCTCAAGTGATTCTCGCACCTCAGCCTCTCCAGTAGCTGGGATTACAGGCATGAGCCACCACACCTGGCTAATTTTTTATTTTTTCTAGGGATGGGGTTTCATATGTTGCCCAGACTGGTTCCAAACTCTGGGCTCAAGAGATCCTCCCAGGTCAGCCTCCCAAAGTCCTGGGATTACAGGTGTAAGCCACTGTGCACAGCCCTAAAAATGTGACGTATACAAAGTCAGAGCAGTGAGCAGGAAGAGAACAGAGACTTCAGCGAGTCTCCTGGCTGTTGCAACACCATATCCCTCCTCCATACCGTAATGTGTCTACACCCACCAAGCTCCTAGACGTTGAAGGCAGGCCAGCTCAGAGACGAAACAGCAGTAAAGAAAGAGAAGATGCAGACATGCGTCTTGATTTCAGCTCAAGCTTGCCTCTCTGCCCTGCAGCTGCACAGGCAGAAACCAGGGGCCATGAGTCTGAGGCAGTGTGTTTGGTTCCTGGCAGGTAAGCTTTTGGGAGACCATCCCATACAATTAGTGTTACACTTCTCAAAAAGGAAGTGTGACTTTTATAGAAAAATCAATTCCATTTGGGAGAAAGGCCTAATAAAACCACAAAAGGATAATACATTCATACAACAACAAATTCAATTCATCTGTCACAAACTGAAATCCCAAAGCCCTCTGGGCACACAGCTGCTTTTCTGAGCTGAACTTCAACTCCAGTTGAGAAACAGGTCAACTTTTCTAAAAAGATTTCTTTTTCACATGCCTTAAATAAAAATTCCTTTCCATCACTTGCAATTTTCCAGATTTAATGGCTCTGTTGGCCTTCCTCTCATTTAGGACATGAGCACTGATTGCATGTCTGCTACAGCAGGGACTCCAAGGGAGGCACCCTAGGGAACACAGATGACTGCAGCACAGCGACACCCTCAAGGAGCACACACGGGGAAGGCAAGACGATACAATCGCAGCCTTCACACAGAAAAGAACTTGGCATTCATACCCCGTCCCATTTCTAGAAAACAACGATGCTGAATCAGTAACATTTACGGAACAGCCTGCAGTGTGGAGACAGGCACGAGGGGGCGCCATGCGGGGAAGAGCACCTTCAGAAGGGGCATGCAAACAACGTGGAGGCAGGAGACGCCCCCACGCACAAGGGCCAGCCTGGGGGCCTGCAGAAATGCCCATGCATCTGGGAGGAGGGAGAGAGGACAAGATACTTAAAAGCTCCAAAATGAATAGAAGCCTCCCAAGAACCTCCCCCGAAATGGGGCAGGGATTTACAAAAGACCAAATCGAGCATGCGCAGTTACTTGAGCATAGTGCCACTAGAGCGAGCTATTCGAGGAAGAAACAGGGTCCCTAGAAGCCTGAGCCTCTACTCCCAGCTCTGTGACTCATTCACCCTATGACCTTGGTGAAGGCTCTTAGCTTCTGTGAGCCACAAGAGAATCACGGGAAAACAGAAGATATGAAAACTGCTCTGCCTTTTTCACAGAACTGCTGAGGGAATAAAATCAGATAGTGGATTTTAAAATTCTCTGTGAATTACGAAGCAAAATACAAACATATGAAATCATTCTTACCACTAAAACAGCACTGTAAAATTAAGAGCAGAGTTAAGACCACAGCATTTTCCACACCCTTACTCCCGAGAGAAATAGTGAGTCCAGCCGATGTATTTGGGCAACCCCAGTATCTAGGCTTCGAGAGCCTCAAACAGCTCGTGAACTCTGACAGTATCACTGCAGCCCAGTGCTCATTAAGTTCTCCAAGACAGCCAACTGACATAAAATACTACAGCTTTTTCAGCTGGGCTTGAAGCCCTCCAAGCTCACAGCACAGCTAAACAATGAAGAAGAGGTTTTCTGCCACTAGACTCAAAAGCTGGCTTTTGTAGATTCCCATAGAAAGAACATTCAAGGCCAGGCGTGGCGGCTTATGCCTGTAATCCCAGCACTTTGGGAAGCCGAGGCAGGAGGATCACCTGAGGTAAGAAGTTCAAGAACAACCTGGCCAATATGGCGAAGCCCCGTCTGTACTAAAAATACAAAAATTAGCTGGGCATGCTGGCGGGCACCTGTAATCCCAGCTACTCAGGAGGCTGAGGCAGGAAAATCACTTGAACTCAGGAGGCCGAGGTTGCAGTGAGCTGAGATCATGCCACTGCACTCCAGCCTGGCCAACAAAAGTGAAACTCCATCTCAAAGAAAAAAAAAGAAAGAGCATTCTTTTTTGTTGATCTTAAATTTCCTGTGCTTAACACAGAGAAATCATATAACACTGAAATCCTGAAAAACATATCATAAAAAGCATTTAGTGACAGAAAAGACATTCAATATAACCTGTAACAGTGAGTTCCCCTCCAGCCAGCTCCACTAACGCTGTGACCCTTAACAATGCTTTCACTAAAACAGAGGAAAATTAAGAGGACCGCTTACCCCACTCAGCTGACAGCTAAACCAGTGCTTCTCCCCGGTCTCACTAAAGATGACCTTTACCCAAAACCAGGCTGCAACAACCCTGTAACTGTTGACTAACAATTTCAAAATTCCCATATTCTTTATTCACTCCTAAGGAAGATGAACTGAAGCCAGGTATCTCCAAGTCAGAACTAACAGAAGCCTTAAACATCAGATGGCCCATCCCCTTCTTTGACAACCGGGGGATCTAAAGCTGAGCTTATGGAAGAAAACAGCCTGTTTAGTAACAAAGCGAAAACCAAAGCCTAGTCACCTAACCTCTGGTTCAGAACTCCTGCAACAATCCTGCAACTATATAGGATGAGTCTCCCTAACTAGAAACTCCAAAATCCACAACTTTTTGAGTGCTGATGTGACGCTCAATGAAATGTTCATTGAAGTAACTCAGATTCTGGATTTTTGAATTCAGGATGCTCAACCAGCAAGTAAAATACAAATATTCAAAAATCCAAAAATGTAAAAAAATCTGAGACACTTCTGGTTCCAAGCAGTTTGGATAAGGGATATTCAATCTGCATTTTTTTTTCCTCTAATGAAGGAAATTAAAAACGAGGCCTGAGCAAAGTCATTCAATCCATACTAAAGTCATTCAATAGCTTAATTAGTACCCATTTAAAGTTAAGTGCTACCCACAGATATTTAAAAGGATGAACACATACATGCCTACAATCCCAGAATTTTGGAAGGTCGAGGTGGGAGGATCACCTGATGTCAGGAGTTCAAGACCAGCCCGGCCAGCATAATGAAACTCCATCTCTACTAAAAATGCAAAAATTAGTCGGGCATGGTGGCGCACACCTGTTATCCCAGCTACTCAGGAGGCTAGGGCACAAGAATTGCTTCAACCTGGGGGGAGCACGTTGCAGTGAGCCAAGATCACACCACTGTGCTCCAGCCTGGACAACACAGCAAGACTCTGTCTCAAAAAAAAGAAAAAAGAAAATTAATTTAAATTGTGTTTTCAAATGGAGCCATGTTCCCAGAACACAAGCCCTGCTCTGTGCTCCAAGGGCACACAGGGTGCCCTTTTATCTTAATACTCACCATATTCCATGGCAGCCATTGGCATGTGTCTGTCCATTGCACTGGACTTCCTGCGCATGAGGCAGAAATCATATATTATTACCTTTCTGTTCCCAATGTCTGGCCTAGAAGACACTCAGTAAATGATTACTGAACTAAGTCAGTTACTAAGACATGTTAAACTTGTATTAAGAAAATTGATTTAATAAGTTTGCCAATGCAGCATTCATACCACACAGCTGAAATCTCAACCCACGGATTTATCTTGTGTTCTGCTAGATTATCACCTATTGACATTCAGGAGGCACCTAGTATGTGCTAGGCATTACTAATTGCTGGGGACCTAACAGTGACAAAATAACATTCCTTGTTCAAAAAGAAGTTCTAGTATAAAGAAGAATAGAAGGAACAGGCTAGATTGATGAGAGAGCTAAGAAAAGGACAGGCTACCATGGGAAGCACCTGGTCTTGTCTGGATGGTAGATAGTTAACGAAGTCTGAGTGCTTCGTATAGCATAAGATCATCTTCTCCAAAGAAGCGAATGAAGCTTTGATTCCCCAGTACCAGAAGTCACCATAAAGGTGCGTACAGCCACATGCTTAGTGTAGGAAGTGAAACCAAACAAAGCTCCAACTTCCAGAGGCAACGGTCCACTGATGAAATCCTCTGGCAACGTTCAATTGAAATTCAAGGTATTCAAGAGGCCAATATTTAAGTGATAAATTAACCCAAACACTTAAAGCTAAAGTAGTCTTTGGTTCAAGGGGTAAGGGTATAGTACCTTTTACAAATTTATTAACTCTTAATATTTACATTTAAATATGATGATGATGGTGTAATAATAACTTTACTGAGTAGTTGCTATGTGTTAGGCACCAAACTAAGCACTTTACACACACATTTGCACGATCCTGTGAGATGATAATGACCCCTTGTCATCCCATTTCATAGATGAAAGTCAGGTTTATATAAGCTTAAAAACTTGCCCCAAATGACACAGCTAGTTAGCAAAACCCAGATAGCCTGACTCCATAGGCCTTGCTTAAAGAAGTAATATTTATAAACTGTCCAGCACAGAGGTGATACAAACAAGAGTTCAATAAATGCCTAAAGAGTACTTCATACCCAAAATCGTCTCCTGCCAATCAAACTAGACTTACTCTGGTTCTGCATAACCAATTGTCAAATTATTGTTCCATGAAGAAACGGTGGAATGGGTAGAGATCAGAATAGAGTGAATAACTGGTAAATATACTTCATGGCAGGTAGTAACAGGATGTGGCATTTGGTTATTTCCACATTTGTTTGCATAACATTTTTTTCACAGTTCTAAAGCACAAGAACCATTCTAAGCTGGTGAAAGCATAAGGCACATCTATGATCCAGGCCTCCAATTCGCTGTGGAGCAGTGGTTCTCAACCTTTATGGTATATCCGAACCACCTGGGGGTTTTTAACAGCACTATAGCTGCCCAGGCTCTATCCTTGCAGATTCTATTTCAACTGGTCTGGAGTAAGCATGCATGCTTTTTTCACAGCCCCCCAGATGTAGCTAGGTTTGCAAACCACTGTCCAAGATGCTCTCACACTTCCACTCAGTTCAACACACACTCACTGAGATTCTAAGCACTACGAATCGGGCTAAGTTAACAAGTCAGATTCCACTCCCTAATAATATTGGCAAAGAAACCAATATCAGAGATTTAT
>NW_022303194.1:0-5058 GCF_002776525.5 Piliocolobus tephrosceles | reverse complement strand
ATTATTATTATTATTATTATTATTATTATTATTATTATTATTATTTTGAGATGGAGTCTCACTCTGTCATCAGGCTGGAGTGCAGTGGCATGATCTTGGCCCACTGCAAGTTCTGACTTCCAGATTCAAGCAATTCTTCTGTCTCAGCCTCCCTAGTAGCTGGGACTACAGACGCACACCACCACACTCAGCTAATTTTTGTATTTTTCGTAGAGACGGGGTTTCACCATGTTGGCCAGGATGGGATCAATCTCTTGACCTCGTGATCCACCTGTCTCGGCTTCCCAAAGTGCTGGGATTATAGGTGTGAGCCATCATGCCAGGCCTCTAAATAATTTTCATAAATCTTTTCATTTGGTGTATGCCTTTTGATTTGGAACTCTATTTAATTACTATATAAACAAATTTATGAAAAGGAAGTACTTACTATTACCATTTTATAGTTTTGGTTTCTTTAGCTTTGTGTTCTCTCTTTCTGTTTTCCTTTGTGTCTTTTTGACATTCATGTTGATATGCTTTCACTGCTTTATTATTTTCTTTTTTGTATTTATATAGGCATTTTCTCTGTGGATACCTTGGTGATTTGATTATATAAAACTCAAAGATACAACAGAATATTTTAATCTGGTAAAAACATAACTTGAGTTGCATACAAAAATTTTTCCTTATTTTATTTGTCTTCAACATTGTTATAGATATCAATTTTATCTTATGTTAAATACACACTGAGAGATATTTATGATTATTTTTATGCTTTTATCTTTAAAATTTTAGAGAATAATTAAAACTGTTTACAACATCATTATGCTAATGCTACAGAATTTCATTTTTGTGGATGTGCACATATTTTCTAGATAATTATATGTTTTTATGTAATTATGTGTTGTTTTCTAGCATCATTTTTTTTTAAATGAAAGTGATTCCTTTCATTAGTTCTTATGAGGCAGGTATAGTGCTGATATACTTTGCAGCATTTGGTTTTCTAGGAAGGTTATTATATTTTTCATTTTGTAGGACAGTTTTGAAAGTTATCTTAGCATTGCTTGAAAGCTTTTCTTTTTTTTTTTTTTTTTTTTTTGGCAGTTTGACCATATGTCACAATTCCCTTCTGGTCTGCAAGGTTTTCGTGGACAAATTCAATGATCATAGGAGCACACTTACAAATGACACATCACTTTTCTCTTGCTCTCAATAGTAGTCTCAGCTTGTCTGACTTTTAAAATCTGCTCTTGTATATGTGTCTTGTTATGAATTTCTTTGTGTGTACTCTAGTTGGAGTTTGTTGAGCTTCTTGATTTTTTCCATCCCTTTTTGTTACATTTGAGAATTTCCCAGTCATTATTTCTTCTTGTAATTTTCACCTCCACAATTTGGTTCTTTGCTATTTTAACTTTTTGTTGATAATCTCATTTCCCTGATTTTTGAGCATGATTCAGGTTATCTTGAATTTTTTAAATTATTTTATACATCTCCATGTTTTATGGTTGTTTTCTGTGATTTTTAATTTTTTTTACTGGACCACATTGTCCTCATATTTTGTACACATTGTATTCCTTGGTTGAGATTTTTTACAATAAGAAAAAGCTATATGTCACAATCTTTATAATGTGGTTTTATCCTGACAGAGTCTGAAACCTATTGTCTGTGCTAGACATCCTGAGAGCCTCTCATATCTGTGGTTAGGATATGTCTGGAATGGTGTGATTATTTTTCAGTTTAATTCTGTGTTTCTTCTTAAAAGGCTGTAATCATTTCCTACACATTTGAACTGTCTAGTAGTGCAGTCTTTCTGTTGCTGTAACAATCATTTACCACTGATCACAGCATACCCAAGCTGTCTTTCCAGTTTATTCCACCATTCTTTTCAGTAGCATATTTCACAGGAGACCAAAACCCATCTTTAGAAGCATCCCCCTAAGCCAGAAGTAAGCATACATTTGGGAAAATCATCTTTCTCTTTTGAGGAAGTGACCAGGAGTTAGCAGTTTACTCCTAAAGGCACCGTGTTGAATTGCAAAGGAGAAAATAGTGTCTTGGTTAAATGTAACAAACTCCTTCCCCTTCTATGTGGCTTTTTGCATTGTCCTCAGCTGGGGGTCTGGAAACACTTAACTCATTTATAGAGTTCCCAAACAGGCATTTTAGTCGGTATGTTGTTGTTACATATATATGTCTGTGAAGCTATTAGGGCCTATGGTATTTTGTTTTGCCACCTTGCTAACGTACTTGATACAATTTTATATGTTAGAATTATATAGTATATTTATCAAAGTCTAGTTTGGGGTAATTTGTTATTTTTATGTTTTGCAGCTATGTATTCTCAATACACTGAAGAGCTTTGGCCAGAGAAAGCCCCAAAATATTCATTGCAAGAAACACTACTGAGAAGATATAGAATATGTGGTCATAGGAATTTACAATGTAGGAAAGGCTGTAGAAGTGTGAGTAAGGTGCAGAAAGGATGTTATAACAGACTTAACCAATCTTTGTCAACTACACATAGTAAAATATTTCAATGTAATAAATGTGTGAAAGTCTTTAGTAAATTGTCAGATTTAAATAGACATAAGATAAGACATACTGGAGAGAAACCTTTCAAATGTAAAGAATGTGGCAAATTTTTTCACATGTTCTCACTCCTAACTCAACATCAGAGAATCCACACTAGAGAGAATCCCTACAAATGTGAAGAATATGGCAAAGCCTTTAACTGGCCCTCAAACCTTATTAATCCTGAGAGAATTCATACTGGAGAGAAACCCTACAAATGTGATGAATGTGGCAAAGGTTTTTCTACAGTCTGCAAGCCTTATTATACACAAGAGAATTCATACTGGAGAGACACCCTACAAATGTGACGAGTGCGGCAAAGCCTTTAAGTGCATCTCAGTCCTGACAAAACATAAGAGAATTCATACTGGAGAGAAGCCCTACAAATGTGAGGATTGTGGCAAAGCCTTTAAATGGTTCTCAACTTTTAGTAGCCATAAGAGAATTCATACTGGAGAGAAACCTTACATTTGTAAAGAATGTGGCAAAGCCTTTAAAGAGGCCTCATACCTTAGTGGACATGAGAAAATTCATACTGGGGAGACCCCTACAAATGTGAAGAATGTGGCAAAGCCTTTATGTGGGTCTCATGCCTTACTAGACATAAGAGGACTCATACTGGAGAGAAACCCTATAATTGTGATGAATGTGGCAAAGCCTTTAAATACTCCTCAAACCTTAATGAACATATGAAAACTCATACTGGAGAGAAAGCCTGCAAATGTGGAGAATGTGGGAAATCCTTTAAGTATCACTCAACCCTTAGTAAACATAAGAGAATTCATTGTGGAGGGAAACCCTACAAATGTGACGAATGTAGCAAAGCATTTAAGTCCACCTCAGACCTGACAAAACATAAGATAATTCATACTGGAGAGAAAACCTACAAATGTGAGGATTGTGGCAAAGCCTTTAAATGGTTCTCAATCCTTATGAGACATAAGAAAATTCATACTGCAGAGAAACTTTACATTTGTAAAGGGTGTGGCAAAGCTTTTAAACAGGGCTCAGACATTAATGGACATAAGAAAATTCATACTGGAGAGAAACCCCACAAATGCGAAGAGTGTGGCAAAGCCTTTAAGTGGTTGTCATGCCTTACTAGACATAAGAGGAGTCATACTGAAGAGAAACCCTGTACTTGTGATGAATGTGGCAAAGCCTTTAAATACTCTTCAAACCTCAATGAACATAGGAAAATTCATACTGTAGAGAAACCCTACAAATGTGAAGAATGTGGGAAAGCCTTTAAGTGTCACTCATCTGCTACTGATCATAAGAGAATTCATACTGGAGAGAGACCCTACAAATGTAATGAATGTGACAAAATCTTTAACTGGGCCTCCAGCCTTCTAAGGCATAAGAGAATTCATACTGGAAGGATATCTTACAAATGTGAAGAATGTGCAAAGCCTTTACGTCTTGCTCAAGCCTTTCTAATCATAAGATACTTCATATTTGAGAGAAAATCTAGAAACCTGAAAAATGTGACGGAGTTTTATCCAGAACTCAAATACTTCTAAATATAAATCATAATGGAGAGAAACCCTAAAAATGTGAAGAATGTTACAAAGCCTTTAAATGTTAGTCACACATTACTGTACACTGTACATAGGAGCATTGATACTGAAGAGTGTCCCTACCAATACAAAGAAAGGGGTATTACATTTAGTCAATGCTCACAGCTTATACTATATGAAAGCAATTACAGTTTGGAAATATTGTAAAAATACAAAGAATGTGGCAAAATGTTTCTGCATAAATTCTACTCAACTTTAAATACTTCATACTTAATTAAAGCATTATACATGTAATTAAGACCCTTTAGAAAACATAAGTCTTTAAAGTGAACAAGAGTATTGATTCTGAAGATAAATATTAAAACTGTAAAGATGGTGTAATCACCTCACTTTGTTCACAGATATTTTTGTACACATATTTTATGCCAGAGGAAAACCCTGAAGACGTTTCTAAAGCTTTATTAAACATCAGAGAATTCGTATTCAAGAGAAACACTACAATTATATTGAATGTGGAAGAACATTTTTTTCTTTGTCATTTATTATTTTTGTTTGGACAACACATATACATATGTACAAAATACCTACTGTCAGAATGCTCTTTTATCACTTCATTTGATTCATAAAAACGGGACAGCAAAATAACTTAGGTCACTAAAACTGTACAAAAATAAAACTGATTAAACAATTCTAAAGATCAGCATCTTACAGTATTACAGATCATCTGTTGTGAAAGAACATCTCAGTCTATCCAGAGTACTGTGCTAAATCTATCTGCAAACTGACAAACTAATCAGCTTCTGTAATACCAAATTCCACATAGAATTCTCAAAAGAAGCATGATGTGGCTCTAAACTTTAGACTTTAAAACTTTAAGCCAGGGCATCATTCCACAATGGGGAAAGGCTGTTTTATTGCCTAACCAAGAAGTGGAGATATATTAACTCTAAAACTATTAAATTTTCCAGAATATGACAACTACTTACAG
>NW_022303193.1:0-2647 GCF_002776525.5 Piliocolobus tephrosceles | reverse complement strand
TGTGAGAATATTTTGTTTTTCACCATAGGACTCAATGCGCTCCCAAATACCCAATTGCAGATTCCACGAAAACAGGGTTAGCAAACTGCTCCTTGGAAAGAAAGCTGTAACTCTGTGTGATGAATTCAAACATCACCAAGAAGTTTCTCAGAAAGCTTCTTTCTAGTTTTATCTGTGGATATTTTCTTTGTCACCATAGGATTCAATGCGATCCAAATTATCCCTTCTCTGATTCCCCAAAAAGAGGGCTCCCAAAAAGCTGCATGAAAAGAAAGGTGTAATTCTGTGAGATGAATTAAGACATAACAAAGAAATTTCACAGAAAGCTTCTTTCAAGTTTTTGTCAGAGGAAATTTCCTTTGTCACCATAAGCTTCAATGCACTCCAAAATATCCCATTAAAGATTCCAAGAAAGCAGGGTTACCAAACTGCTCAATGAAAACAACAGTGTAACTCTGTGAGGTGAATTAACATATCACAAAGCAGTTTCTCAGAAAGCTGCTTTTTGGTTTTTATCTGAGGAGATATACTCTTTCACAGTATTCCTCAAGGCACACGTGAATATCCCTTTGCAGATTCCCCAAAAATAATGTTAGTAAACTCCTTCATGAAAAGGAAGTTGAAAATCTGTGAGATGAATTCACACATCACAAAGCAGTTATTCAAAACCTTGTCTCCAGTTTTGATCTGAAGATTATTCCTTTTTCGTCATAGACCTTTATGAGCTCCCAAAAATCCCTTTGCATATTACCCAAAAACAGTGCTACCAAACTTCTCAATGAAAAGAAAGGTGTAACTCTGTACGGTGCATTCATCCATCACAAAGCAGTTTCTCAGAAAGCTTCCTTCTAGTTTTTATATGATGATATTTCCTTTGTCACTGTAAGCTTCAATGTGCTCCAAAATATCAGAATGCAGATTCCAAAAAAACAGTGTAGGCAAAATGCTAACTGAAAAGAAAGGTGTAACTCTGTAAGATGAATTCACATATCACAAACATCTTTCTCAGAAAGTTTGTTTCTAGTTTTTATCTGAGGATATTTCCTTTGTCACCATAAGGTTCAATGCGCTCGGAAATATCCCATTGCAGAATCCAAGAAGAGTGTTAGCAAACTGTTAAATGAAAAAGAACAGTGTAACTCTGTGAGATGAATAGACACATCACAAAGCAGTTATTATGAAAGCTTCTTTTTGGTTTTTATCTGAGGATATTTCTTTTTTCAATATAGGATTCAATGCACTCCCAAATATCCTTTAGCAGATTCCAAGAAAACAGTGTTAGAAACCTGCTCAATGAAAAGAAAGGTGTGACTCTGTGAGATGAATTCACACATCATGAAGAAGTTTCTCAGAAAGCTTCTTTCTAGTTTTTATCTCTGGGTGCTTCCTTTTTCAAGGTAGGCCTCAATGTGCTCCCAAATATCCCTTTGCTGTTTCCATGAAAACAGTGTTAGCAAACTGCTCCATGAAAAGAAAGCTGTAACTGTATGAGATCAATTCACACATCACAAAGAGCATTCTCAGAAAGCTTCTTTCTAGTTTTTATCTGAGGATATTTCCTTTGTCTCCACAGGCTTCAATGTGATCCAAAATATCCCTTCTCAGATACTCCAAAAACAGTGATACAAAAATACTGCATGAAAAGAATCCTTTAATTCTGTGAGATGAATTCACACATCACAAAATATTTCCTCAGAAACCTTCTTTCTTGTTTTTACCGGAGGGTATTTCCTTTGTCACCCTAAGCTTCAATGCACTCCAAAATATCTCATTGCATATTCCAAGAAAACACTGTTAGGAAACTTCTCAATGGAAAGAACAGTGTCACTCTGTGAGATCAATTCACACATCACAAAGTCGTCTCACAGAAAGCATCCTTATAGTTTTATCCGAGGATATTTTATTTTTCACCATAGGCCTCAGTGTGCTCCCAAAGATTCCTTTGCAGATTCCACGAAAACAGTGTTAGCAAACTGCTCCAAGAAAAGAAAGCTGTAATTCTGTGAGATGAATTCACACATCACAAAGAACTTTCTCAGAAAGCTTCTTTCCAGTTTTTATCTGAGGATATTTCCTTTTTCACCATAGGCCTCATTGCATTCAAAAATATCCCATTGCCGATTCCAAGAAAACATTGTTACAAAGTGACTCCATGGAAAGAAAGGTGTATCTCTGTGAGATGATTTCACACATCACAAAGAAGTTTCTTAGAAGGTTTCTTTCTAGTTTTTAATGGAGGATATTTCCTTTGTCACTATAGGCTTCAATGCGATCCAAAATACCTCTTCTCAGATTCCCCAAAAACAATGCTACCAAACAGCTCCATAAAAAGAATCGGGTAACTCTGTGAGAAAACTCAAAAATCAAAAGGAAATTTCTCAGAGAGCTTCTTTAATTTTTTTTCTGAGGGTATTTCCTTTGTCATCATTAGCTTCAATACACTTCAAAATATACCATTGCAGATTCCACGAAAACAGTGTTAGCCAACTGCTTGATGAAACGAACAGTGTAACACTGTGAGATGAATTCACACATCACAAAGCAGTTTCTCAGAAAGCATCTTTCTAGCTTTTATCTCAGGATATTTCTTTTTTCACCAATGGCCTCAATGTGCTCCCAAATATCCCTTTGGAGATTACAGAAAAGC
>NW_022303192.1:0-2698 GCF_002776525.5 Piliocolobus tephrosceles | reverse complement strand
AATGCTTTTAATCTTCTCAAATGAAGTGGTCCTGCAGTTTTCCTTCTTTAGTGTGTTAGTATGGTGTGTGACATTGATGATTTTTACTTTTTTTTTTTTTTTTTCTTTTTTAGACATAAGGTTTCAGTATGTTGCCCAGGCTGGTCTTGAACTCCTGAGCTCAAGTGATCTACCTGCCTTGGCCTCCCAAAGTGCTGGGATTACAGACAAGAGACACTGCACTGGCCTAATTTTTAAATACTGACCAAGCCTTGTGTTACTGGTGTAAACATCACTTGGCCACAATTTACTACTCTATTTCCTTTTTTTTTTTTTTTTCCTGAGACAGAGTCTCGCTCTATCACCCAGACTGGAGTGCATTGGTGCAATCTCAGCTCTCTGCACGCTGTGCCTCCTGGGTTCAAGCAATTCTCCTGCCTCAGCCTCCTGAGTAGCTGGGATTACAGGTGTGCACTACCATGCCTGACTAATTTTTGTATTTTTTTTTTTTTAGAGATGGGGTTTCACCATGTTGGCCAACCTGGTCTCCAACTCCTGACCTCACATGATCCACCCTCCTTGCCACCCCAAAGTTTTGGGACTACGGGCGTGAGCCACTGCGCCCGGTCCTGTTCTGTTTCTGTATTGCTAAATTTGACTTGCTAACATGTTATTGAGGATTTTTCTGTCGATGCTCATCAGGGATGTTGGTTTGTGGTTTTTTTCTTTGTATTATACTGTCTTGTCTGACTTTCAGTTGGGAAAGCTGACCTCATACAAAGTATTGGCATGTGTTCCCTCCTTTTCCATTTCCTACAGGGATTGTGTAGAATTAGTGTTATTTCTTCTTCACATGTTTTTGAATCCATCTGAACCTGGAGATTTCTTTCTAAAAGATTTTACGCCGGGCGCGGTGGCTCACGCCTATAATCCCAGCACGTTGGGAGGCCGAGGCGGGCGGATCACCAGAGGTCAGGAGTTTGAGACCAGCCTGGCTAGCATGGTGAAACCCTGTTTCTACTGAAAATACAAAAAATTAGTCGAGCTTGGTGGCATGTGCCTGTAGTTCCAGCTACTCAGGAGGCTGGGGCAGGAAAATCGCTTGAACCCGGGAGGCGGAGATTGCAGTGAGTCGGGATCGCACCACTGCACTCCAGCCTGGGCAATAAGAGGGAAACTCCGTCTCAAAACAAACAAACAAACAAACAAAGAAAAGATTTTTCAACTTCAATTTCTTCAATCGATATAGAACTATTCAGGTGACCTTTTTGTTTCCAGGAGGATTTTCCTGGTTTGTGGCACTGAGACATTGCTTTACTTCATCTATGTTGTCTGATTTGTACGTGTCAGGTTTTCCTTAGTATTCTCCTGCTAACCATCTGAAGTCTGTGGCGCCTGCGGTGATGTCCCTTCATTCATTCCTGATACTGATAATTTGTATCTTTTCTGTTTTTTTCTTTGTCAGTTTTTCTAGCGTTTTTCAATTTTGTTGATCTTTTCATAGGACAATCTTTTAGTTTCATTAATTGTTCCCTTGTTTTTTTGCTTTCAATCTCATTGATTTCTGCTTTTATCTTGTCATTTGTCCCTATGGCTTGTTTTGTGTTCACTTTGGTCTTTTTCTAGTTTCTTAAGTTGGAAATGTAAATTGCTGATTTAGACTTACCTTTTTTTGTAATATATAATGATTTGATGCTTTAAATTTTCCTCTGAATAGTGCTTTAATCAAACCCACAAATTTTGGTGTGTTTCAATTTATGTTCAAAATATTTTCTAATTTCTCTTGAGAATTGTTTTTTGACCCATGGATTATTATTATTTTTTTTTTTTTTCTGAGCTGGAGCTTCGCTCTTGTTGCTCAGGCTGGAGTGCAATGGCCTGATCTTGGGTCTCTGCAACCACTGTCTCCCGGATTCAAGCGATTCTCCTGCCTCAGCCTCCTGATTGACTGTAACTACAGGTGCCCGCTACCATGCCTGGCTAATTTTTTTGTATTTTCAGTAGAGATGGGGTTTCTCCATGTTGGCCAGGCTGGTCTTGAACCCCTTGCCTCAGGTGATCCCCCCACCTTGGCCTCCCAAAGTGTTGGTATTACAGGCGTGAGCCACTGTGCCCGGACTGACCCATGGATTATTAAGTATGTTGTTCAGTTTTTAAGTGTGTGTAGATTGTTCTGTTCGTGATTTCTAGTTTAATACCATTGTGAATGGAGAGCAAACTGTATATGATTTCATTTATTTTAAATTTGTTAAGATTTGTTTTATGTCTCAGGATATGTTCTCTCTTAGCGAATATTCTGTATGTGCTTAAAAAGTATATGTATGGCTGGGCACGGTGGCTCACGTTTGTAATCCCAGCACTTTGGGAGGCCAAGGCAGGTGGATCATGAGGTCAGATGATGGAGACCATCCTGGCTAACATGGTAAAACCCCATCTCTACTAAATATACAAAAAAAATTAGCGAGGCTTGGTGGCGGGCACCTGTAGTCCCAGCTACTTGGGAGGCTGAGGCTCCAACCTAGGTGACAAAGCGAGACTCCGTCTCAAAAAAAAAAAGTGTATGTATTTTGCTGTTGTTGGGTGAAGTGTTGTATAAATTAGATCCAGTTTATTCATGGTGTTCTACAGTTCTCCTAGATCCTTGCCAATTGCTTGTTCTCTCACTGTGAAATGTAGTGTGTGAGTTATATGCATCTAACAATTGATTGTCTAGTTAGAG
>NW_022303188.1:0-4241 GCF_002776525.5 Piliocolobus tephrosceles | reverse complement strand
CTGTCCTTTGTCTTGACCGTGGGACCCGGGCTTCAGCTGACCCACGGTTCCCAAAATTAGATGACCATGGGCTGGCGTCTGGGACTGGGTCGTGGGCCTTGTGCTCTGGCCGCCGCGTCACCAGCGCCAGGCCTCCCCGCGGTGCTGCTGGCGATGCAGGATGCACGGGCTCGGGCTCTGCTTGGTCGCCTGTCGCTGCGAACCCCGGCACCTTCCATCGCGGCCACCACGGTGCCCGTTAATCAGCCGTGGTCTGCAGCCTTCCTGGGACCCCTCCGGCCCCAAGGAGGCATCACTCACATCCACTTGCGACACCGGGGCCCAGCTGTTGTTGAGCGAGTGCTGGCGCTGCCTTTCTTACCCAAGCAAGTGGGGATCCCCCAAACCAGGGGCCCACACCGCCTACACCTCCGCCGGGGCTGCTGTGCAAGAGTCTCCAGCCAGCCAGCTCTGGCTTGTGAGGGGGACTTTCCGCTCCCCAAGAAGATCACCCTCAGCAGGGATACACGGCTACAGAGGATGCAGCGGACACCTTCCAAAGTTTGTGGAGACTCTTCTGCCACGCCAAAACTTTCATCATCAGCTGCGATGCCGATTGGGACTTACAGACCCCTCCAGGATACGGACCAGTGGTGCCTTTCCTGGGAACCTGCAGTGCTGAACAAGTGCAGACCCCCAATTCGTGTTCCTCCTCTGCCACCGTTCCACATCCAAGGTTCTCTCACCATTTCGAAGCAGGAAAAATCAAAAGAAACTGAAATCAGAAAGAAAGAGAGAGAAAGAGGGCCTTGGGCACAAAAAAAAAAAAAAAAACTTTTGGAAACCATTAAATACCCCAAAGCTAATAGCATATTGTTTTCTCTTTATACATTCTGTGCTCCTTTCACGGTGAATGATTTTTTTTTTTTTTACCACTGGCAATTACTAATTATTAAATTACGTAGCATTAATGAATAGAAAGTGAATCATATGTGGGAGTGTAATTTGAATTACACGAAGCATTTCATATTAAAAAAAATTGTCCAATTTTTCTCCATGGATTAACAATTAAAGAGAAATTTTCAACATTGCTGAGTTAATGTCTCCAGAAATAATTAGATGTGAATAACCAGGAGTCTCATCATCAGCACCTCCTTGAGCCGATTTCTATCAGGTAGGGGGAGGTTCAGGGGGCCTGCTGAGGTTATCTCATGAATCCCCATCAAATCCGAATCTGGAACCCTCCAGGGGAGAATGAATGGGCTAAGCACGTCGACTGACGCAGGCATGGCCTGGCTGCAGCCCAGAATGATCCCATGGGCATGGAGTCAGCTGAAAGTTCACTGACCCGTGGAAATCTGCCTCCCTCCTTTTAAAGAGCGGTGACCTTCCATACTTTTGAATGGCCTGGGGCTCCTTCAAGGTGATCCCGCTTTCAAGGACACCTGTCAACAGGTCCAGGGGAAATTCCGAGGTGGAGCCCATGCAGGGCACTGGCGTACCCTGGAGCAGACGGAGTGAACGTGTGTCACTGAGGGCACACAGTCCAATGGTGAAAGAAATAATGGTGTCCTGGCATGTGGCCGGGGGAAGGGGGGCACAGGTGACCTACCCATGAATGCCAGGGAAAATCAAAGAACATCTGGGATCTAGCAGCGGGCCAAAAGTTTCAGGGGGTCATTCCACCCAGGAGCAGAGGGGGTCTCATTCTCAGGAAAGAGACTCGGGATGCAGAGGAAATGGGACAGTACCTGTTCCAGAAGACAAGGACCTGTCTTTCAAAGGAGGAGGGAGGCAGAGCGCTCAGAAGCGTCAGTGAACTTTCAGCTGACAGCACGCCTTGAGACCTATGGGAAGATTGTGGGCTGCAGCGAGACCCTGCCTGCCTCACTACATGTCCTCAGCCCATGCATTCTCACTCAGATGGGTCCAGAATCCCATCTGAAGTGAAGTCTTAGACCCCAGCAGGTGCCCTGAAGCTCCCCTCACCCAGAAGAAATCAGTTCAAACCGAAGCAGGTTTGGAGAGAAAAACAATCATCACAGCGATCTCCAGGAAGTGTCTCCCTGATGGACTGGGAAGTGATCCTAAAGAAAGACATCCAGCCAGACCAAGAAACATCCACGTGCCGCAAAAACGAGGGATACACAGCCAGAGGGAGCAGGGGACAGAGCCCAGGTGGGGTACAGGACTGTGCCACCTCCATGGGTTTGAGGGGAAGGGTGCGAAAAGGACGGCTTGTCCAGTGAGACCAGCATTCCTGTGACAGGGATGGTGGACATCTCCCATTCCTGGCTTCCTCTTTCAGCCTGTGTCTTGGAGTAGCTTCTTTTCTAGGACAGGAGCCCTGAAGAGATACCACCAACTTCTGTGATGTGGGCCTGCTCCACTCCCGAAGGACAATATGCCCCGATGCAGCTTTTGTACGTGGCTACAGGGCTTTCGTTTTGATCACTGGAAAGAGGCATCACGGGCTTGGGATGGGATTTCAATTGCTCCGGGAGCCACACATCTCCTCATGTAGTCCAGGCCTTCACAAACACAAAGTGGAACCTCTGTGAAACCAGTTGACAAGCGGACACATGAGGCAGGCACAGACGCGGAGGGAGGCTCACCAAAGACAGGCCGACACATGCAAGAAATCGCTTTTTGGCACAAAGGGCGCTTTTCTCCCAACACACACACACACACAAACACACACACACACCCCAACCCAAAGAGAGAGGGCAAGGAACTGACAGAGACTGAGAGACAGAGAGAGAATCTAAACTGGGACACACACAAACACATAGACACACAGACAGGCATACGGCAGTGGCACACAAACACACATCCCCAGGCAGCCGCTGAGGCTACGGCGTCCGGCTCTCCACGGAGAACGACCCTCGGTTGAGAGATCAGTCCACGGGTCAGCAGGCTGACCCGTCCTCGAGGTCACGGGGGACACGACTTCTGGGGAGACTCACCCGAACAGCGTCCGGGCGGGCCTGAGGCTGGGATGCGGCGCTGCTGCGCCCGCCCCCACCCCGCCTGTGCTTTCGACATCCCGGTCCGCCCTTTGCCAGGACTCCTGGCGTCCGGAGACAGTCCTACCGACCCCGTGGAGAGGTCAGGCTGGAGCCTCGGAGCCCTGCCACCCAAGCACTGCCACGGAGGGCTCCTGTTTGCCAGGCCTCAGGGCGTGGTTCCTATGACAACCGTGGGAACCACTGTGACGCGAGCACCCGGTGGCCACCAGCACCCGCTGGCCACTCGCGCATGCGCATTGGCTTCCCAGCCCCGCGCTCCACTGCCAGCTGTCAGGCTGCATCCCCTTTAAAGGATGGCGGCCGCTGGGCGCCAGGGGCTCTCCCGCGGCAGCCTTGGCAGCGACTGCATCCGCGGTCCTGTTGGGGGCCGCTTGGGAGAGGTGGCCGCGGGCAGCGTCCCACGATCCAACCCCCAGGAGTCCCGACTTCACAACATCCGGGAGCTGACTTCCACCAGGGCAGGGGGAGCTTCAGGGCGCCTGCTGGGGTCATCTCATGACCCCCCATCGGATCCGATTCTGGACCCCTACGGGGAAGAATGGATTGGCTGAGCACATCACATTGACTGAGGCAGGCAGGGCCTGGCTGCAGCCCAGAATGATCCCATGGGCCTCAAGGCGTGGAGTCAGCTGAAAGTTCACTGACCCCTGATTCCTCTGCCTCCCTCCTGTCGAAGAGCCCTGACCTGCCGTGCTTCTCAAGGGCCTGAGGCTCCTTCAAGCTGCTCCCGCTTTCCCGCACACCTGTCAACAGGTCCAGGGACGAATCCGAGGTGGAGCCAATGCGTGGCACTGGCGTACCCTGGAACAGATGGTGTAAGCGTGTGTCACTGAGGGCACACGGGCCGACTGCGAGAGAAACGACGGAGTGTGTCCTGGCGTGTGCCCGGTGGAAGGGGGGCACAGGTGACCTTTCCATGAATGCCAGGGAAAATCAAAGAACGTCTGGGATCTAGCAGCCGGCCAGAAGTCTCAGCGGGACAGTCCACCCAGGAGCAGAGGGAGTCTCATTCTCAGGAAGGAGACTGGCTGTGCAGAGGAAATGCCACAGCCCCTCTTCCGGAAGACAAGGACCTGTCTTTCAAAGGAGGAGGGAGGCAGAGGGCTCAGAAGCGTCAGTCCACTTTCAGTTGACAGCACGCCTTGAGGCCTGTGAGATGATTGAGGGCTGCAGCGAGACCCTACCCGCCTCAGTCGATGTGTTCAGCCCATCCATTCTCCCCCGGAGGGGTCC
>NW_022303186.1:0-5475 GCF_002776525.5 Piliocolobus tephrosceles | reverse complement strand
ATATGACCTGGAGCAGTTTCACAGAATGTTTCCTTCTGGTTTCTATCAGAGGATATTTCTTTTTCAGCATATTCTTAAGAGCGTTCCCAAATGTTCTTTCTCAGGTTCCACAGAAACAGTGATTTTAAACTGCTCAATCCAAAGAATGATGTAACTTTAAGAGAGGAGTGCACACATGACAAAGCAGCTGCTCCGCAAGCTTGTCTCCAGTTTTCATCAGAAATCATTTCCTTACTCACCACAACCCAGGGGCGCCTCTTAATAACACCTCAAAGATTCCTCAAAGACAAAATTTCCAAACTGAGCAATGTAGTGTAAACTTTAAATCTCTGAAATGAATGCACACGTTGGAGAGAATTTTCTTGGAACGCTTCTTTCTGGGTTTTATTTCAGGATATTTCACTTTTTCTGATAGTTTTCAATGCGCTGCAAAGTATCAATTTTTCACTTTCAGAAGAACCTTGTTCAAACACTGTCTTATGATGAAAGAGATATAACTCCCTCAGTGGAATACACACACCATGAAGCGGTTTCTCAGAAAGCTTTTCTCCAGTTTTTGTCTGACGATATCTCCTTTTAATCCGTACGCCTGAATGTGCTCCCAAATTTCCCTTCGCGAATCTGTTCATGACGCAGTTTCAAAACTGCATAATAGAAAGACAGTTTTATCTATATGAGATGAATAGACATATCTGTCACAAGGCAGTTTCACAGAAAGTTTCTTTCCAGTTTTTGTCTGAGGATATTTCCTTTTCCACCATAGCAGTAAATATACTCCTGAATGTCACTGGTAGCTATTTTTCCCAAAGGGATTCCATAAACTCTTATGAGAAGAGAAGTTTAACTCTGTGTGGGAAATGCATATGGCACAAAGCATTTCTTCATCAATCTTCTCTCGAGTATCTATCTCGAGATATTTCTGTTTTCACCATTAGCCTGAAAGCGCTCCCGATTATCCCTTAGCTGACTCCCATAAAACAGTGTTAGAATACTGCTCAAAGAAAACAGAAACTTAACCGTGCGAGTTGACTTGATATGACCTGGAGCGATTTCACAGAAGGTTTCCTTCTGGTTTCTATTGGAGGATATTTCTTTTTCACCATTTTTTCACGAGTGTTCCCAAATGTTCTTTCTCAGGTTTCCCAGAAACAGTGATTTCAAACTGCTCAACCCAAAGAATGATGTAACTCTACGAGATGAATACACACATCACAAAGCAGCTGCTCCACACACTTCTTTCCAATTTTCATCGGAAATCATTTCTTTACTCACCACAAGCCCAGGGGCAACTCTTAATAACACCTCAAAGATTCCTCGAAGACAGAGCTTCCAAACTGGGCAATGTGGTGTAAGCTTTAACTCTCTGAAATGAGTGTACATGTTAGAGAGTATTTCATTCAAACGCTTCTTTCTGGGATTTATTTCAGGATATTTCACATTTCGTGATAGATTTCAACGCATTGCAAAATATCACTTTTTCACTTACCGAAGAACCTTCTTCAAAAACTGCCTTAGGATGAAAGAAGTATAACTCCCTCTGTGGAATGCACACACCACAAAGCAGTTTCTAAAAGAGCTTCTCTCCAGTTTTTTTCTGCCGATATCTCCTTTTACACCATATGCCTGAATGTGCTCCTAATGTCCCTTCATGAATCTGCTCATGATACAGTTTCAAAACTGCATACTATACAGAAAATTTTCTCTATGTGAGATGAATAGACATATCTCTCACATAGCAGTTTCACAAAAAACTTCTTTCCAGTTTTTTTCTGTGTATATTTCCTTTTTCACCATAGCTGTCCATATACTCTCGAATGTCCCCTAATAGCGCTTTCACCAAACTGGATACTGCCATAGCACGTCACAAAGCAGCTCCTCAGATATCTTCTCTCCAGGATCTATCTGAAGACATTTTCCTTTTCACCGTAAGCCTCAAAGTGCTCCCGAGTATCCCTTAGCAAACTCACCTAAAACAGTGTTAGAATACTGTTCAATGAAAACAGAAGCTTAACTGTGCGAATGAAATTCACGTGACCTAGAGCAGTATCGCAGAGTGTTTCCTTCTCTTTTTTATTGGAAGGTGTTTCTTTTTCACATATTCTTGAGAGCTTTCCCAAATGTCCTTGATCATGTTCCAAAGAAAGAGAGATATCAAACTGCACATTCCAAACAATGATTTAACTCTATGAGATGATTACACACATCACAAAGCAGTTGCTGTGAAAACTTCTCTGCAGTTTTCATCGGAATACATTTCCTTTCTCACCGCAAGCCCAGGGGAACCACTTAATGTCACATCACAAATTTCTCAAAGACAGAGCTTCCAAACTGGGCAACGTAGTGTAAGCTTTAACGCTCTGAAATGAATGCATATGTCAGAGAGGAGTTTCTTAGAACGCTTCCTTCCTCGTTTTAATTCAGGGTATTTCACATTTTGCCAAATTCTTCAATTTGCTACAAAATATTCCTTTTTCAGATTTACAGGAACAGTGTTCAAAGGTGCCTTATGAGAAAAGAGGTATAATTCCCAGAGTGGAATGCACTCATCACAAAGCAGTTTCTCAGAAAGCTTCTCTGCAGTTTTTATGTGAAGATATCTCCTATTTCGCCACAGGCCTGAATGTGCTCCCTAATGTTCCTTCACGTTTCCATCCATTACGTATTTTCAAAACTGCATAATAGAAAAAAGTTTTATCTATGGGAGGTGAATAGACATACATGCCACAACGCAGTTTCACAGAAAGCTTCTTTCCAGTTTTGGTCTAATGATATTCCCTTTTCCACCATAGCAGTCCCTGTATTCCCGAATTTCCCCTTGTGGCTCTTTCTCCAAAAGGGATTCCCCAATCTTCTAGGAGAAAAAAAGTATAACCCTGTGAGTGGAATGCACATGTCACAAAAGAGCTCCTCGGAAATCTTCTCTCTGGTATGTATCTGAAGATGTTTCCTTTTTCACCGAAAGCCTCAGAGCACTCCAGCATTTCACCTCATGGACTACACAAAAACAGTGTTAGAATACTGCTCAATGAAAATGGAGCAGTATTAATTGTGTCATTGGACTTCACGTGGCAAAGAGCCATTTCACATAAAGTTTTCTTCTGTTTTTTATCGGAGGATATTTCTTTCTCAGCATATTCTTAAGGGCGTTCCCAAATGTCCTTTCTCAGGTTCCACAGAAACAGTGAGTTCAAATTGCTCAATCCAAAGAATGATTTAATTCTATGGGATGCGTGCGCTCTTTACAAAGCAGTTACTCCAAAAGGTTCTGTCCTGTTTTCAATGGAAGGCGTTTCCTTTTTCACCACAAGCCTCCAGGCGCCACTTAATATCCCGACACAGATTCTTCAAAGACAGAGTCTCCAAACGGGGTAACGAACTATTACCTTTAACTCTCTGAAATGAGTGCACAGGTCAGAGTGCAATTTCTTCGAATGCTTCTTTCTTAGTATTATTTCAGGATATTTCACTTTTCGCCATAGTCTTCAATGTGCTGCAAAATGTCACTTTTTCAGTTTTACAGGAACAGTGTTCAAACACTGCCTTATGAGAAAAGAGGTATAAATCCCTTAGTGGAATGCACTCATCTCAAAGCACTTTCTCAGACAGCTTCTCTCCAGTTTTTATCTGAAGATAACTCCCTTTTCACCATACACCTGAATGTCCTCCCGAATTATCCCTTTGCGAATCTGTCCATGATGGAGTCTCTAAACTGCGTAAAAGAAAGAAAGTTTTATCCATGTGAAAGAAATAGACATATCTGTCACAAAGCAGTTTCACAGAAAGCTTCTTTCCAGTATTTCTCTGAGGATAGTTCCTTTTTCTTTTTCTTTTTCTTTTCTTTTCTTTTTTTTTTTTTTTTTTTGAGACAGAGTCTCACTCTGTCACCCAGGCTGGAGTGCAGTGGCCGGATCTCAGCGCACTACAAGCTCCACCTCCCAGGTTTACGCCATTCTCCTGCCTCAGCCTCCTGAGTAGCTGGGACTACAGGCGCCCGCCACCTCGCTCTGCTAGTTTTTTTGTATTTTTTAGTAGAGACGGGGTTTCACCGTGTTAGCCAGGATGATCTCGAACTCCTGACCTCGTGATCCACCCGTCTCAGCCTCCCAAAGTGCTGGGATTACAGGCTTGAGCCACCGCGCCCAGCCAGATAGTTACTTTTTCAACATAGCTTTTCATATATTCCTGAAGGTTCCCTGGTCGCGTTTTCTCCAAAATGGATTTCCCATTCCTCTATGAGAAGAAAAGCATATCTCTGTGAGTAGAATGCACACGTCAGAAAGCCACTCTTCGGAAATATTCCTCCAGTATCTATCTAAAGATATTTCCATTTTCACCAGAAACCTCAAATCGCTCCCGAGTATCCCTTAGCTGATTAATGTAAAACAACGTTAGAATACTGGTCAATGAAAACAGTTGCTTAACTCTGCAAGTGGAATTCAAGCGACCTAGAGAAGTTTCACAGAGAGTTTCCTTCTGGCGTTTATCAGATGGTATTTCTTTTTCAGCGTATTATTAAGAGCATTCCCAAATGTCCTTTCCTAGGTACCACAGAAACAGCTACTTAAAACTACTCAATCCAGCACCCATCAATTCATCATTTATATCATGTATAACTCCCCAATTCAATCCATCCCCACTCCCCTCTCCCCATGATAGGCCCCAGTGTGTGATGTTCCCCTTCCCGAGTCCAAGTGATCTCATTGTTCAGTTCCCACCTATGAGTGAGAACATGCGGTGTTTGCTTTTCTCTTCTTGTGATAGTTTGCTAAAAATGATGGTTTCCAGCTGCATCCATGTCCATATAAAGGACGCAAACTCATCCTTTTTAATGGCTGCATAGTATTCCATGGTGTATATGTGCCACATTTTCTTAATCCAGTCTGTCACTGATGGACATTTGGGTTGATTCCAAGTCTTTGCTATTGTGAATAGAGCCACAATAAACATATGTGTGCATGAGTCTTTGTAGTAGAATAATTTATAATCCTTTGGGTATATACCCAGTAGTGGGATGGCTAGGTCATATGGTACGTCTAGTTCTAGATCCTCGAGGAATTGCCATACTGTTTTCCATAATGGTTGAACTAGTTTACAATCCAACCAACAGTGTAAAAGTGTTCCTATTTCTCCACATCCTCTCCAGCACCTGTTGTTTCCTGATTTTTTAATGATTGCATTTCTAACTGGTGTGAGATGGTATCTCATTGTGGTTTTGATTTGCATTTCTCTGATGGCACGTAATACTGAGCATTTTTTCATGTGCCTGTTGGCTGTATGAATGTCTTCTTTTGAGAAATGTCTGTTCATATCCTTTCTCCACTTTTGGATGGGGTTGTTTGTTTTTTTCTTGTATATTTGTTTGAGTTCTTTGTAGATTCTGGATATTAGCCCTTTGTCAGATGAGTAGATTGCAAAAATTTTCTCCCATTCTGTAGGTTGCCTGTTCACTCTGATGGTAGTTTCTTTTGCTGTGCA
>NW_022303184.1:0-4076 GCF_002776525.5 Piliocolobus tephrosceles | reverse complement strand
TTAATCTGAGGATATTTCCATTGTCACCATAGGCTTCAATGGGCTCCCAAGTATCCCATTGCAGATTCCACAAAACCGTGTTATCAAACTCCTCGATGAAAATAATGGTGTAACTCTGTGAGATGAATACACACATCACAAAGAAGTTTCTCAGAAAGATTCTGTCTAGCTTTTATCTGAGGATATTTGCTTTGTCACCATAGGCTTCAACACAATGCAAAATAACCCTTCTCAGATTACATAAAAACAGTTCTAGCAAACTACCCCATGGAAAGAAAGGTGTAACTCAGAGAGATGAATTCAAAATCACAAAGCAGTGATCCTAGATATCCCATCTCAGATTCGCCAAAAGGAGTGCTACCAAGCTACTCCATGAAGACAGTGATGTACCTCTGTGAGAAGAATTCACATATCACAAAGCAGTTTCTCAGAAAGCTGCTTTTTGGCTTTTCTGTGAGGATATTTACTTTGTCCCCCGAGGCTTCAGTGCACTCCCAAATATACAACTGCAGATTCCATGAAAACAGTGTTATCAAACTGCTCAGTGAAAGGAAGAGTGTAACTCTATGAGATGAATTTACACATCACAAAGAACTTTCTCAGAAAGCATCTTTGTAGTTTTGGTCTGAGGATATTTCTTTTGTCACCGTAGACTTCAATATGATTCCAAATATCCTATTGTAGATTCCACAAAAAGAGTGTTATCAAACAACTCAATGAAAAGAATGGTGTAACTCTGTGAGATGAATTTACACATCACAAAGCAGTTTCTCAGAGAGCTGCTTTCTAGTTTTTATCAGAGAATATTTGCTTTTTCACTATGGGCTTCAATCTGCTCCAAAATATCCCTTTGCAGAATCCACGAAAACAGTGTTAGAAAACTGCCCCATGAAAAGAAAGGTGTAACTGTGAGATGAACACACACATCACAAAGAACTTTCTCAGAAAACTTCTTTCTGATTTTTATCTGAGGATATTTCCTTTGTCACCATAGGCTTCAATGTGACCCAAAATATCCCTTCTCAGATTCCCCAAAATCAGTGCTAACAAACTGCTCTATGAAAAATATCGTGTAACTTTGTGAGATGAATTCACAAATCACAAAGCAGTTTCTCAGAAATTGTCTTCCTAGTTTTTTTTTTCTGTGGAAAGTCCATTGTTACCATAAGCTTCAAAATGCTCTGAAATATCCCAATGCAGATTCCATGAAAACATTGTTAGCAAACTCTTCAATGAGAAGAACAGTGTCACTCTGTGAGATTAATTCACACATCACAAAGCAGTTTCTCAGAAAGCATCTTTTTGATTTTTATCTGATCATATTTCCTTTGTCACTATAGGCTTCAATACGCTCCCAAATATGCTATTGCAGATTCCAAGGAAACAGTGTTATCAAACTGCTCAATGAACAGAATGATGTAACTCTGTGAGATGAATTCATACATTCCAAAGCAGTTTCTTAGAAACCTTCTTTCTAGTTTTTATCTGAGTATATTTCCTTTGTCACCATAGGCTTCAATGTGCTCCCAAATATCCTATTGCAGATCCCATGAAAACATTGTTTTCAAACTGCTCATTGAAAAGAACAGTGTAACACTGTGAGATGAATTCACACATCACAAAGCAGTTTCTCAGAAAGCTTTTTCAAGATTTATTCTGATGATGTTTCCTTTTACAGTATAGGCCTCAAATCGTTCCCAAATATCCCTTTGCATATTCCATGAAGACAGTGTTAGCAAACTGTTTCTTGAAAAGAACGGTGTAACTTTCTGAGATAAATTCACATAGCACAAAGAAATTTCCCAGAAAGCTTCTTTTTAGTCTTTATATGAGAGTATTACCATTGTCAAAATATACTTCAATGCCATTAAAAATATTCCTTCTCAGATTCCCCAAAAACAGTGTTACCAAAAGACCCATGAAAAGAATTGTGTATCTCTGTGAGATTAACACATCACAAAGTGGTTTCTCAGAATGCTTCTTCCTCATTTTTATCTGAGGATACTTCCTTTTTCACTATAGGCCTCAATGCGCTCCCAATTATCCCTTTGCAGATTCCATGAAAACAATGTTAGCAAACTGATCAATTACCAGAACGGTGTAACTCTGTGTGATGAATTCACAAATCAATAGGAATTTTCTCAGAAAGCTTCTTTTTGGTTTTTATCTGAGGATATTTTCTTTGACAGCATAGGAGTCAATGTGCTCCCAAACATAATAGGTCAGATTCCACGAAAATAGTGTTATCAACCTGTTCAATGAAAAGAACAGTGTAACTCTGTTAGATGAATTCACACATCAAAAACCAGTTTCCTAGAAAACTTCTTTCTCATTTTCATATGCGGATATTTCCCTTTTCACTATACGCCTCCATGTGCTCCCAAATATCCGTTTGCAGATTCCAAGAAAACAGTGTTAGAAAACTACTCCATGAAAACAATAGTGTAACTCTGTGAGATGAATTCACACATCTCAAAGAACTTTCTCATACAGGTTGCTTCTAGTTTTTATTGGGGATATTTCCTTTGTCACCATAGGCTTCAATGTAATCCAAAATATTCCTTCTCAAATTTCCAAAAAACAGTGCTACCAAACTGATTCATAAAAAGAATCATGTAATTCTGTGAGATAAATTAGCACATCACAGAGTATTTTCACAGAAAGCATCTTTCTAGTTTTAATATGCATATATTTCCCTTGTCACCAAAAGATTCAATGAGCTCTGAAATATACCATTACAGATTCCAAGAAAACAGTGTTAGCAAACTGCTCATTGAAAAGAACAGTGTAACTCTCTGAGATCAATTCACACATCACAAAGCAGTCTCCCAGAAAGATTCTTTTTTTTGTTTTTATCTTAGAATATTTCCTTTTTCACCATAGGCTTCAATGCAATCCCAAATATCCCTTTGCAGATTCCACGAAAACAGTGGTAGGAAACTGCTCCAAGAAAAGAAAGCTGTAACACTGTGAGATGAATTCACACATCAAAAAGAAATATCTCTGATAACTTCTTTCTAGTTTTCATCTGAGGATATTTTCTTTGTCACTATAGGTTTCAATGCGATCCAAAATATCCCTTCTCAGTTTTCCCAAAAACAGTGCTACCAAACTTCACCATGAAAAGCATCTGGTAACTCTGTGAGATGAATTCACAAATCACAAAGCACTTCCTCAGAAAGCTTCTTTCTAATTTCTGTCTGAGGATATTTTCTTTTTCCCCATAGGCTTCAATGTGCTCAGGATTATCCCTATGCAGCTTCCATGAAAAGAGTGTTAGCAAACTGCTCCATGAAAAGAAAGATGGAAATTTGTTAAATGAATTCACACATCACAAAGCAGTTTCTTTTTGGTTTTTATCTGAGGATATTTCCTTTGTCACCATAGACTTCAGTGTGCTGACAAATATCCTATTGCAGTTTCCCCAAAAACAGTGCTACTATACTGCTCCATGAAAAGAATGGTGTAACTCTGTGAAATGAAATCACACATCACAAAGCTGTTTCTCAATAAGCTTCTTACTAGTTTTTATCTGAGGATATTTGCTTTTTCACCATATTCTTCTATGCCCTCCCAAATATTCCATTGCAGAGTCCATGAAAAAAGTGTTAGCTAACTACCCAATAAATAGAACAGTGTAACTTGTGACATGAATTCACATACCAAAAAGCAGTTTCACAGAAAGCTTCCTTTCGGTTTTTGTCTGAGGATATTTACTTTGTCACCATAGGCTTCAAAGCGATCCAAAGTATCCCTTCTCATATTACCCAAAAACAGTGCCAAAAAACTGATGCAAGGAAATAATCATGTAACTCTGTGAGATGAATTCACTCATCAGAAAGCAGTTTCTCAGAAAGCTTCTTTCTAGTTTATATCAGAGGATATTTCCTTTGTCACCATAGTATTCTATGAAATTCAAAATGTCCCTTCTCAGATTCACCAAAACAGTGCTACCAAACTGCTCCATGCAAAGAGTGTTGAAAGTCTGTGAGATGAATTCAAAAAACACAAAGGAGTTTCTTAGAAATATTACTTCTAGTTTTTATCTGCGAATATTTCCTTTTTCACCATAGGCC
>NW_022303183.1:0-2543 GCF_002776525.5 Piliocolobus tephrosceles | reverse complement strand
AGCAGTTTGGAAGCACTGTTTAGGGGAATCAGAGAAGAGATATTTTTGATTGCATTGAAGCCTATGGTGACAAAGGATATATCCTCAGATAAAAACTAGAAAGAAGCTTTCTAAGAAGCCTCTTGTGATATATGTATTCATCTGACAGAGTAACATCTTTCTTTTCATGAAGCAGATTGCTAACACTGTTTTCGTGGAATCTGCAAAGGGATATTTGTGAACACTTTCAGGCCTATAGTGGAAAAGGAAATATCCTCAGATAAAAACTAGAAAGAAACTTTTTGAGAAACTGCTTTGTGATGTGTGAATTCATCTCACAGGGTTAAACTGTAATTTTCATTGAGCAGTTTGATAACACTGTTTTCTTGGAATCTGTAATAGGTAGGATATTTGGGAGTGCATTGAAGTCTATTTTGACAAAGGAAATATACTCCAATCAAAACCAAAAAGAAGCTTTCTGTGAAACTACTTTGTGATGTGTCAATTCACTGCATACCATCACAACATTCCTTTCATTGAGAAGTTTGCTAAAACATTTTCCTTTAATCTGCAATGGGATATTCCAGAGTTCATTGAGTAATATGGTGGAAAAGGAAATATCCTCAGATAAAAACTGTAAAGAAGCTTTCTGAGAAACCACTTTATTGTGTATCAATTCATCTTGCAGAGGTACACAATTCTTTTCATGGAGCACTTTTGTAGCACTGTTTTTGGGGAGTCTGAGAAGGGATATTTTGGATCGCATTGGAACCTAAGGTGACTAAGGAAATATTCTCAGTTTAAAACTAGAAAGAAGCTTTCAGAAAAACTTCTTTGTGATGTGTGTATTCATCTCACAGAGTAACACCATTCTTTTCATGGAGCAGTTTGCTAACACTGTTTTTGTATAACCTACAAAGGGATATTTTGGAGCGAGTTGAGGTCTATGTTGAAAAAGGAAATATTCTCAGAAAAAAACTAGAAAGAAGCTTTTTAGGAAAATGCTTTGTGATGTGTGAATTCATCTTACAGAGTTACACCACTCTTTTCATGGAGCAGTTTCATTGCACTGTTTTTGGGGAATCTCAGAAGGGATATTTGGAATCGCATCGAAGCCTGTGGTTACAAAGGAAATATCCTCAGATAAAAAGTAGAAAGAAGATTTCTGAGAAAGTTCTTTGCGATGTGTGATTTCACCTCACAGAGATACACCTTTTTTTCATGGAGCCATTTGCTCACACTGTTTTCATGGAATCTGCCTATGGATATTTGTGAGTGCATTTAGACCTATGGTGAAAGAGGAAATATCCTCAGATTAAAATCAAACAGAAGCTTTCTGTGAAACTGCTTTGTGATGTGTGAATTCATCTCACAGAGTTACCCGTTTTTTTCATTGAGATGTTTTCTAAACCTTTTTTCGTGGAATCTGCAATGGGATATTCTGGAGAGCATTGTGGAATATGGGAAAAAAAAGAAATATCCGAAGATAAAATCTAGAAAGAAGTGGTCTGAGAAACAGCTTTGTGATGTGTGAATTCATCTCACTGAGTTACAGCATTCATTTCATGGAACAGTTTGGTAGCACTGTTTTTGGGGAATCTGAGATGGGATTGTTTGGATTGCATTGAAGCCTAGAGTGACAATGGAAATAAAATCAGATAAAAACTAGGAAGAAACACTCTGAGAAACTTATTTGTGATGTGTATATTCATCTCACAGAGTAACACCTTTTTTTTTCATGGAGCTACTTGCTAACACTGTTTTCGTGGCATTTACAAAGTGATATTGGGAAGCGAGTTGTGACCTATGATGAAAAAGAAAATGTCCCCAGGTAAAAACTAGAGGGAAGCCTTCTGAGAAACTGCTTTGTGATGTGTGAATTCATCTCACAGAGTTACAGCACTCTTTCCGTGGAGCAGTTTGCTAACACTGTTTCCATGCTATCTGCAATAGGATATTTCGGAGTATATTGAAGCCTTTGGTGGCAAGGGAAATATTCTCAGACAAAAGAAAAAATAAGCTTTATGGGGGGCGGAGCAAGATGGCCGAATAGGAACAGCTCCAGTCTCCATCTCCCGGTGCCAGCGACACAGAAGACCGGTGATTTCTGCATTTTCGACTGAGGTACTGGGGTCATCTCACTCGGGAGTGCCAGACAATCAGTGCTGGTCAGCTGCTGCAGCCTGACCAGCAAGAGCTGAAGCAGGGTGAGGCATCGCCTCACCTGGGAAGCGCAAGGGGGAAGGGAGTCCCTTTTCCTAGCCAGGGGAACTGAGACACACAACACCTGAAAATCGGGTAACTCCCACCCCAATACTGTGCTGTAAGCACACCAGCACACCGGAGAATATATCCCATACCTGGCCGGGAGGGTCCCACGCCCACGGAGCCTCCCTCCTTGCAAACACAGCAGTCTGCTGCACTCTAACGGCGGGGAGGGGCCCCCGCCATCGCTGAGGCTTAAGTAGGTAAACAAAGCCGCTGGGAAGCTCGAACTGGGTGGAGCTCATAGCAGCTCAAGGAAACCTGCCTGTGTCTGTAGACTCCGCCTCTGGGGACAGGGT
>NW_022303182.1:0-1365 GCF_002776525.5 Piliocolobus tephrosceles | reverse complement strand
GGTTGTTCCTTTCCATGTTTAGGGCTTCCTTCAGGGTCTCTTGTAAGGCAGGCCTGGTGGTGACAAAATCTCTAAGCATTTGCTTATCTGTAAAGAATTTTATTTCTCCTTCACTGATGAAACTTAGTTTGGCTGGATATGAAATTCTGGGTTTAAAATTCTTTTCTTTAAGAACGTTGAATATTGGCCCCCACTCTCTTCTGGCTTGTAGAGTTTCTGCCGAGAGATCTGCTGTCAGTCTGATGGGCTTCCCTTTGTGGGTAACCTGACCTTTCTCTCTGGCTGCCCTTAAGATTTTTTCCTTCATTTCAACTTTGGTGAATCTGGCAATTATGTGTCTTGGAGTTGCTCTTCTGGAGGAGTATCTTTGTGGCGTTCTCTGTATTTCCTGAATTTGAATGTTGGCCTGCCCTGCTAGGTTGGGGAAGTTCTCCTGGATGATATCCTGTAGAGTGTTTTCCAATTTGGTTCCATTTTCCCCCTCACTTTCAGGCACCCCAATCAGATGTAGATTTGGTCTTTTGACATAATCCCATACTTCTTGCAGGCTTTGTTCATTTCTTTTTCTTCTTTTTTCTTTTGGTTTCTCTTCTCGCTTCATTTCATTCATTTGATCCTCCATCGCTGATACTCTTTCTTCCAGTTGATCGAGTCGGTTACTGAAGCTTGTGCATTTGTCACGTATTTCTCGTGTCATGGTTTTCATCTCTGTCATTTCATTTATGACCTTCTCTGCATTAATTAGTCTAGCTGTCAATTCTTCCACTTTTTTTTCAAGATTTTTAGTTTCTTTGCGCTGGGTACGTAATTCCTCCTTTAGCTCTGAGAGGTTTGATGGACTGAAGCCTTCTTCTCTCATCTCATCAAAATCATTCTCTGACCAGCTTTGATCCGTTGCTGGTGATGGGCTGTGCTCCTTTGCAGGAGGAGATGCGCTCTTATTTTTTGAATTTCCAGCTTTTCTGCCCTGCTTTTTCCCCATCTTTGTGGTTTTATCTGTCTCTGGTCTTTGATGATGGTGACGTACTGATGGGGTTTTGATATAGGTGTCCTTCCTGTTTGATAGGTTTCCTTCTGACTGTCAGGACCCTCAGCTATAGGTCTGTTGGAGATTGCTTGAGGTCCACTCCAGACCCTGTTTGCCTGGGTATCAGCAGCAGAGGTTGCAGAAGATAGAATATTGCTGAACAGCGAGTGCACCTGTCTGATTCTTGCTTTGGAAGCTTCCTCTCAGGGGTGTACTCCACCCTGTGAGGTGTGGGGTGTCAGACTGCCCCTAGTGGGGGATGTCTCCCAGTTAGGCTACTCAGGGGTCAGGGACCCACTTGAGCAGGCAGACTGCCCCTTCTCAGATCTCAACCTCCG
>NW_022303180.1:0-1397 GCF_002776525.5 Piliocolobus tephrosceles | reverse complement strand
GAGTAAGGAAAGGATCCAGTTTCAGCTTTCTACTTATGGCTAGCCAATTTTCCCAGCACCATTTATTAAATAGGGAATCCTTTCCCCATTTCTTGTTTTTGTCAGGTTTGTCAAAGATCAGATGGTTGTAGATGTGTGGCATAATTTCTGAAGGCTCCGTTCTGTTCCATTGGTCTATATATCTGTTTTGGTACCAGTACCATGCTGTTTTGGTTACTGTAGCCTTGTAGTATAGTTTGAAGTCAGGTAGCATGACACCTCCGGCTTTCTCCTTTTGACTTAGGATTGTCTTGGTATTGTGGGCTTTTTTTTGGTTCCATATGAACTTTAAAGCAGTTTTTCCAATTCTGTGAAGAAACTCATTGGTAGCTTGATGGGGATGGCATTGAATCTATAAATTACCTTGGGCAGTATGGCCATTTTCATGATATTGATTCACCTATCCATGAGCATGGTATGTTCTTCCATTTATTTGTGTCCTCTTTGATTTCACTGAGCAGTGGTTTGTAGTTCTCCTTGAAGAGGTCCTTGACATCCCTTGTAAGTTGGATTCCTAGGTATTTTATTCTCTTTGAAGCAATTGTGAATGGAAGTTCATTCCTGATTTAGCTCTCTGCTTGTCTGTTACTGGTGTATAAGAATGCTTGTGATTTTTGCACATTAATTTTGTATCCTGAGACTTTGCTGAAGTTGCTTATCAGCTTAAGAAGATTTTGGGCTGAGACGATGGGGTTTTCTAAATACACAATCATGTCATCTGCAAACAGGGACAATTTGACTTCTTTTTTCCTAACTGAATACCCTTGATTTCTTTCCCTTGCCTGATTGCCCTAGCCAGAACTTCCATCACTATGTTGAATAGGAGTGGTGAGAGAGGGCATCCCTGTCTTGTGCCAGTTTTCAAAGGGAATTTTTCCAGTTTTTGCCCATTCAGTATGATATTAGCTGTGGGTTTGTCATAAATAGCTCTTATTATTTTGAGGTACGTTCCATCAATACCGAATTTATTGAGCGTTTTTAGCAGGAAGGGCTGTTGAATTTTGTCAGAAGCCTTTTCTGCATCTATTGAGATAATCATGTGGTTCTTGTCTTTGGTTCTGTTGATATGCTGGATTACGTTGATTGATTTGCGAATGTTGAACCAGCCTTGCATCCCAGGGATGAAGCCCACTTGATCATGGTGGATAAGCTTTTTGATGTGCTGCTGAATCCGGTTTGCCAGGATTTTATTGAGGATTTTTGCATCGATGTTCATCAGGGAGATTGGTCTACAATTCCCTTTTTTTGCGGTGACTCTGCCAGGCTTAGGTATCAGGATGATGTTGGCCTCATAAAATGAGTTAGGGAGGATCCCTCTTTTTCTATTGATTGGAATAGTTTCAGAAGGAATGGTACCA
>NW_022303179.1:0-3497 GCF_002776525.5 Piliocolobus tephrosceles | reverse complement strand
GAAACTGACTCACAAAAGATTGCCTGTCTACTCTTTTGCATAGAACATATAAGCTAATAATAGGAGTAGCTCCACCTACTGATTAGTCAGTGTTATAATATTTTCCCAAGTAACATGTCATTCCTTCCCCTTCATGTCTTTTCTCTAGACAAAATGAGGAATAATTTTTGTCGTTCTCAACATTTTTCCACTGTCCAAAACCCTGACAGGGTTTACCCCTCGTGGCAACTAGGTTTATAACTTGTTAATATTAGTATTAACGAGTGTATAACTGAATAATTTTGTTGATTATATTTCCTTTAAAATATTCAAACAGGCCGGGCGCGGTGGCTCAAGCTTGTAATCCCAGCACTCTGGGAGGCCGAGACGGGCGGATCACGAGGTCAGGAGATCGAGACCATCCTGGCTAACACTGTGAAACCCCGTCTCTACTAAAAAAATACAAAAAACTTAGTGCTATAAATTTCCCTCTACACACTGCTTTAAATGTGTCCCAGAGATTCTGGTATGTTGTATCTTTGTTCTCATTGGATTCAAAGAACATCTTTATTTCTGCTTTCATTTCATTATGTACCCAGTAGTCATTCAGGAGCAGGTTGTTCAGTTTCCATGTAGTTGAGCGGTTTTGATTGAGTTTCTTAGTCCTGAGTTCTAGTTTGATTGCACTGTGGTCTGATAGACAGTTTGTTATAATTTCTGTTCTTGTATATTTGCTGAGGAGTGCTTTACTTCCAATTATGTGGTCAATTTTGGAATAAGTGTGATGTGGTGCTGAGAAGAATGTATATTCTGTTGACTTGGGGTGGAGAGTTCTATAGATGTCTATTAGGTCTGCTTGGTGCAGAGATGAGTTCAATTCCTGGATATCCTTGTTAACTTTCTGTCTCGTTGATCTGTCTAATGTTGACAGTGGAGTGTTGAAGTCTCCCATTATTATTGTATGGGAGTCTAAGTCTCTTTGTAAGTCTCTAAGGACTTTCTTTATGAATCTGGGTGCTCCTGTATTGGGTGCATATATATTTAGGATAGTTAGCCTTTCCTGTTGGATTGATCCCTTTACCATTATGTAATGGCCTTCTTTGTCTCTTTTGATCTTTGATGGTTTAAAGTCTGTTTTATCAGAGACTAGGATTGCAACCCCTGCTTTTTTTTTGTTCTCCATTTGCTTGGTAGATCTTCCTCCATCCTTTTATTTTGAGCCTAAGTATGTCTCTGCATGTGAGATGGGTCTCCTGAAGACAGCAGACTGATGGGTCTTGACTCTTTATCCAGTTTGCCAGTCTGTGTCTTTTAATTGGAGCATTTAGTCCATTTACATTTAAGGTTAATATTGTTATGTGTGATCTTGATCCTGCCATTATGATATTAACTGGTTATTTTGCTCATTAGTTGATGCAGTTTCTTCCTAGGCTCGATGGTCTTTACATTTTGGCATGTTTTTGCAGTGGCTGGTACCGGTTGTTCCTTTCCATGTTTAGGGCTTCCTTCGGGGTCTCTTGTAAGGCAGGCCTGGTGGTGACAAAATCTCTAAGCATTTGCTTATCTGTAAAGAATTTTATTTCTCCTTCACTGATGAAACTTAGTTTGGCTGGATATGAAATTCTGGGTTTAAAATTCTTTTCTTTAAGAACGTTGAATATTGGCCCCCACTCTTTTCTGGCTTGTAGAGTTTCTGCCGAGAGATCTGCTGTCAGTCTGATGGGCTTCCCTTTGTGGGTAACCCGACCTTTCTCTCTGGCTGCCCTTAAGATTTTTTCCTTCATTTCAACTTTGGTGAATCTGGCAATTATGTGTCTTGGAGTTGCTCTTCTGGAGGAGTATCTTTGTGGCGTTCTCTGTATTTCCTGAATTTGAATGTTGGCCTGCCCTGCTAGGTTGGGGAAGTTCTCCTGGATGATATCCTGTAGAGTGTTTTCCAATTTGGTGCCATTTTCCCCCTCACTTTCAGGCACCCCAATCAGACGTAGATTTGGTCTTTTTACATAATCCCATACTTCTTGCAGGCTTTGTTCATTTCTTTTTCTTCTTTTTTCTTTTGGTTTCTCTTCTCGCTTCATTTCATTCATTTGATCCTCAATCGCTGATACTCTTTCTTCCAGTTGATCGAGTCGGTTACTGAAGCTTGTGCATTTGTCACGTATTTCTCGTGACATGGTTTTCATTTCTGTCATTTCGTTTATGACCTTCTCTGCATTAATTAGTCTAGCTGTCAATTCTTCCACTTTTTTTTCAAGATTTTTAGTTTCTTTGCGCTGGGTACGTAATTCCTCCTTTAGCTCTGAGAGGTTTGATGGACTGAAGCCTTCTTCTCTCATCTCATCAAAATCATTCTCTGACCAGCTTTGATCCGTTGCTGGCGATGGGCTGTGCTCCTTTGCAGGAGGAGATGCGCTCTTATTTTTTGAATTTCCAGCTTTTCTGCCCTGCTTTTTCCCCATCTTTGTGGTTTTATCTGTCACTGGTCTTTGATGATGGTGACGTACTGATGGGGTTTTGATTTAGGTGTCCTTCCTGTTTGATAGGTTTCCTTCTGACTGTCAGGACCCTCAGCTATAGGTCTGTTGGAGATTGCTTGAGGTCCACTCCAGACCCTGTTTGCCTGGGTATCAGCAGCAGAGGTTGCAGAAGATAGAATATTGCTGAACAGCGAGTGCACCTGTCTGATTCTTGCTTTGGAAGCTTCCTCTCAGGGGTGTACTCCACCCTGTGAGGTGTGGGGTGTCAGACTGCCCCTAGTGGGGGATGTCTCCCAGTTAGGCTACTCAGGGGTCAGTGACCCACTTGAGCAGGCAGACTGCCCCTTCTCAGATCTCAACCTCCGTGTTGGGAGATCCCCTGCTCTCTTCAAAGCTGTCAGACAGAGTCGTTCGCGTTTCACAGGCTTCTACTCCTTTAGCTGAGCCCTGTCCCCAGAGGCGCAGTCTACAGAGACAGGCAGGTTTCCTTGAGCTGCTGTGAGCTCCACCCAGTTCCAGCTTCCCAGCGGCTTTAGTTACCTACTTAAGCCTCAGCGATGGTGGGCGCCCCTCCCCCAGCCTCGCTGCTGCCTTGCGGTTAGATTGCCGCAGACTGCTGTGTTAGCAAGGAGAGAGGCTCCGTGGGCGTGGGACCCTCCCGGCCAGGTGTGGGATACAATCTCCGGTGTGCCGGTGTTACAGCGCAGTATTGGGGTGGGAGTTACCCGATTTTCCAGGTGTTGTGTGTCTCAGTTCCCCTGGCTAGGAAAAGGGACTCCCTTCCCCCTCGTGCTTCCCAGGTGAGGCGATGCCTCGCCCTGCTTCAGCTCTCGCTGGTCGGGCTGCAGCAGCTGACCAGCAGCGATTGTCCGGCACTCCCGAGTGAGATGACCCCAGTACCTCAGTTGAAAATGCAGAAATCGCCGGTCTTCTGTGTCGCTCGCGCTGGGAGTTGGAGACTGAAGCTGCTCCTATTCGGCCATCTTGCTCCGCCCGTCTGAAGTTTATTTTCTTAAACCTTTCATGTAACTTTTTAAGTTT
>NW_022303178.1:0-3524 GCF_002776525.5 Piliocolobus tephrosceles | reverse complement strand
CAATTCTTCAGTCTTGCACCACTGGTGAGGATGTTTGCTTTGGAACCCAACACAAACATACTAAATAAATAAGGTATACTGAGAGCTGGCCAAATGAAAAACAGTTACCAAAACTTAAAAGGAGAGAAGTAAATTAATGCAAGGATGAAGCTGTAGATAAAGAACGAGAAAATATAAGAGAAGAGGAGGAAAGAAATAAGGAGAAAAGAAAAATAATGGAAAGAATGATGGGTGGCATGATCTCAGCTCACCACAACCTCTGCCTCCCGGGTTCAAGTGATTCTCCCGCCTTAGCCTCCTGAGTAGCTGGGATAATAGGCATGCACCACCACACCCAGCTAATTTTGTATTTTTAGTAGAGTTGGGGTTTCTCCATGTTGGTCAGGCTGGTTTCGAACTCCCAACCTCAGGTGATCTGCCCACCTCGGCCTCCCAAATTGTTGGGATTACAGGCATAAGCCACCATGCCCAGCGATAGTTATTTTAAAATTTCCAACTTAATATGATATCAAAGCTAAAATGGCAACAAAAATGTATGCATAAGCTACCTCAGAAGGAAGCAAACATAATAGCATTCTTTGTTTGAAAGAATATATGATAAGTACCCACAAAGTTGTTCTTACCATAATATATAAAATTATGTTCTTACCATTAATATAAAAAGGCAGAAATCAAGAGAAGTGTAAAGGAAGTCTTCTAGAAATAATAAAGTGAAACAAGGAAACTTGTAAGCCTGGAAAGATGTAACATAGGTTAATATTATATGTCACAATGCTTTGTCCTGTTGGAGAGCAATCATCACATGAAGGGGAAAATTATGAGGATATACACAACTGCATATATGCTATTTGAAAATCTAATTTAAACTTTCACTTCAATGAGGTAGATTGAGTTCTGAGTCAGCAAATATCACCGTCCTCACTGGCCTCTCAAGGCACTGCACCCTGCCAGCTATCTAGTTCAAATATCCTCATTGCGGAAGGTGATGACTAGCAGTGGTAATATCACACACAGATGGCAATGGTGAAGGAGGCCAGTGCCTTCAGAAAATCAATGTATTGAGAACAGACAAGAAAAGGTGGAGAAGTGAGGAAAGAGACTAACGTTGACTTTTGTATTTCTCTCCTTCTTTAGGTCCTTTTATTTATGTCTGCCCTCAGGGTACATTTTTAGCTCCATTTTGGGGAAAAGTTTACTTGAGGGGTATCACCTGACTTTCCAAGAATGACCAGTAATTGAGAAGAAAAGAAAAATTTCCAGTGCCACTGTCAGATATTATCTTGCACCTTTCCCTGAAGCAACGTCTTTAATCTGGAAATCCAAAATCAAATGCCTCAACTTGCTTCTGTGTTGATATTATTAACAGACTATTTTTTTTCAAGTTTTAGATTCACAGAGAAATTTTACAGAACTGCAGATTTCCACTGTGCCCCTCATACATTATTTTTCCTATTATTAAAATTGGACACTTGAGTGGTACATTTGGAAATAATAACAGACTGATATTTATACATTATAATTAATTAAAATATGTAGTTCATTCAGATTTTCTTAGTTTTTACCTAATTTCCTTTTTCTGTTCCAGGATCCCATCCAGGATATCACATTTCTCTTGGTAATCATGTCGCCTTAGGCTCCTCAGCACTGTGACAGCTTCTCATACTTTGTTATTGATGGCTCTCACAGTTTGGAAGAATACTTGCAAGGTATGCTGTAGATGTCCTGTTAATACAGTTTGTGTGACATATTTCTCAGGATTACACTGGAGTTCAGTGTTTTAGAAGGGAGGCTACAGAGATGCAGTATTATTTACATCCTATAATATCAAGGGCACATGCTATCAATATGGATTATGAGTATTGATGTTGACCTGGATCACATGGGTGAAGTAGTACTTGCCGGATTTCTCCACTGTAAAGTTACTCTTTTATTTCTTTTCTATGCTGTACTCTGAAATGCACAGGCCACACCTAACAGATGAGGAGTTATGCTTCCTATCTTCTAGACTACAGTATGTACATAATTAATTTAAAATATTTCTGCATCAGAGATTTGTTCCTTCACCATTTATAATTTAGTGATTGACACCATTATCCTTTGTCTATATTCATTAACAATTACTGTGTACTTGTTTTTTATACTTTAAGTTCTAGGGTACATGTGCACAACGTGCAGGTTTGTTACATATGTATACATGTGCCATGTTGGTGTGCTGCACCCATTAACTCATCATTTACATTAGGTATATCTCCTAATGCTATCCCTCCCCCCTCCTCCCTCCCCACAATAGGACCCAGTGTGTGATGTTCCCCTTCCTGTGTCCAAGTGATCTCATTGTTTAGTTCCCACTTTTGAGTGACAACAGGCGGTGTTTGATTTTTCTGTTCTTGCGATAGTTTGCTGAGAATGATGGTTTCCAGCTGCATCCATGTCCCTACAAAGGACACAAACTCATCCTTTTTTATGGCTGCATAATATTCCATGGTGTATATATGCCACATTTTCTTCATCCAGTCTGTCACAGATGGACATTTGGGTTGATTCCAAGTCTTTGCTGTTGTGAATAGTGCCGCAATAAACATACGTGTGCATGTGTCTTTATTTCAGCATGATTTATAATCCTTTGGGTATATCCCCAGTAATGGGATGGCTGGGTCAAATGGTATTTCTAGTTCTGGATCCTTGTGGAATTGCCACACTGTTTTCCCCAATGGTTGAACTAGTTTACAGTCCCACCAACAGTGTAAAAGTGTTCCTATTTCTCCACATCCTCTCCAGCACCTGTTGTTTCCTGATTTTTTTAATGATCGCCATTCTAACTGGTGTGACATGGTATCTCATTGTGGTCTTCATTTGCATTTCTCTGATGGCGAGTGATGATGAGCATTTTTTCATGTGACTGTTGGCTGTAAGAATGTCTTCTTTTGAGAAGTGTCTGTTCATACCCTTTGCTCACTTTTTCATGGGGTTCTTTGTTTTTTTCTTGTAAATTTGTTTGAGTTCTTTATAGGTTCTGGATATTAGCCCTTTGTCAGATGAGTAGATTGCAAAAATGTTCTCCCATTCTGTAGGTTGCCTGTTCACTCTGATGGTAGTTTCTTTTGCTGTGCAGAAGCTCTTTAGTTTAATTAGATCCCATTTGTCAATGTTGGCTTTTGTTGACATTGCTTTTGGTGTTTTAGACATGAAGTCCTTGCCCATGTCTATGTTCTGAATGGCAATCCCTAGGTTTTCTTCTAGGGTTTTTAAGGTTTTAGGTGTAACATTTAAGTCTCTAATCCATCTTGAATTAATTTTCATATAAGGAGTAAGGAAAGGATCCATTTTCAGCTTTTTACTTATGGCTAGCCAATTTTCCCAGAACCATTTATTAAATAGGGAATCCTTTCCCCATTTCTTGTTTTTGTCAGGTTTGTCAAAGATCAGATGGCTGTAGATGTGTGGTATTATTTCTGAGGGCTTAGTTCTGTTCCATTGGTCTATATCTCTGTTTCGGTACCACTACCATGCTGTTTTGGTTACTG
>NW_022303177.1:0-2607 GCF_002776525.5 Piliocolobus tephrosceles | reverse complement strand
ATGGCTGCATAGTATTCCGTGGTGTATATGTGCCACATTTTCTTAATCCAGTCTGTCACTGATGGACATTTGGGTTGATTCCAAGTCTTTGCTATTGTGAATAGTGCCGCAATAAACATACGTGTGCATGTGTCTTTGTAGTAGCATAATTTATAATCCTTTGGGTATATACCCAGTAGTGGGATGGCTGGGTCATATGGTACATCTAGTTCTAGATCCTTGAGGAATTGCCATACTGTTTTCCATAATGGTTGAACTAGTTTACAATCCCACCAACAGTGTAAAAGTGTTCCTATTTCTCCACATCCTCTCCAACACCTGTTGTTTCCTGATTTTTTAATGATTGCCATTCTAACTGGTGTGAGATGGTATCTCATTGTGGTTTTGATTTGCATTTCTCTGATGGCGAGTGGGGTATATACCCAGTAGTGGGATGGCTGGGTCATATGGTACATCTAGTTCTAGATCCTTGAGGAATTGCCATACTGTTTTCCATAATGGTTGAACGAGTTTACAATCCCACCAACAGTGTAAAAGTGTTCCTATTTCTCCACATCCTCTCCAACACCTGTTGTTTCCTGAGTTTTTAATGATTGCCATTCTAACTGGTGTGAGATGGTATCTCATTGTGGTTTTGATTTGCATTTCTCTGATGGCGAGTGATGATGAGCATTTTTTCATGTGTCTGTTGGCTGTATGAATGTCTTCTTTTGAGAAATGTCTGTTCATATTCTTTGCCCACTTTTGGATGAGGTTGTTTCTTTTTTTCTTGTATATTTGTTTGAGTTCTTTGTAGATTCTGGAAATTAGCCCTTTGTCAGATGAGTAGATTGCAAAAATTTTCTCCCATTCTGTAGGTTGCCTGTTCACTCTGATGGTAGTTTCTTTTGCTGTGCAGAAGCTCTTTAGTTTAATTAGATCCCATTTGTCAATTTTGGCTTTTGCTGCCGTTGCTTTTGGTGTTTTACACATGAAGCCCTTACCCATGCCTATGTCCTGAATGGTACTACCTAGATTTTCTTCTAGGGTTTTTATGGTAATAAGAGTAACATTGAAGTCTCTAATGCATCTTGAATTAATCTTCGTATAAGAAGTAAGGAAAGGATCCAGTTTCAGCTTTCTACTTATGGCTAGCCAATTTTCCCAGCACCATTTATTAAATAGGGAATCCTTTCCCCATTTCTTGTTTCTCTCAGGTTTGTCAAAGATCAGATGGCTGTAGATGTGTGGTATTATTTCTGAGGACTCTGTTCTGTTCCATTGGTCTATATCTCTGTTTTGGTACCAGTACCATGCTGTTTTGGTTACTGTAGCCTTGTAGTATAGTTTGAAGTCAGGTAGCGTGACGCCTCCGGCTTTGTCCTTTTGACTTAGGATTGTCTTGGCAATGCGGGCTCTTTTTTGGTTCCATATGAACTTTAAAGCAGTTTTTTCCAATTCGGTGAAGAAACTCATTGGTAGCTTGATGGGGATGGCATTGAATCTATAAATAACCTTGGGCAGTATGGCCATTTTCACGATATTGATTCTTCCTATCCATGAGCATGGTATGTTCTTCCATTTGTTTGTGTCCTCTTTGATTTCACTGAGCAGTGGTTTGTAGTTCTCCTTGAAGAGGTCCTTTACATCCCTTGTAAGTTGGATTCCTAGGTATTTTATTCTCTTTGAAGCAATTGTGAATGGAAGTTCATTCCTGATTTGGCTCTCTGCTTGTCTGTTACTGGTGTATAAGAATGCTTGTGATTTTTGCACATTAATTTTGTATCCTGAGACTTTGCTGAAGTTGCTTATCAGCTTAAGAAGATTTTGGGCTGAGACGATGGGGTTTTCTAAATACACAATCATGTCATCTGCAAACAGGGACAATTTGACTTCCTCTTTTCCTAACTGAATACCCTTGATTTCTTTCTCTTGCCTGATTGCCCTAGCCAGAACTTCCAACACTATGTTGAATAGGAGTGGTGAGAGAGGGCATCCCTGTCTTGTGCCAGTTTTCAAAGGGAACTTTTCCAGTTTTTGCCCATTCAGTATGATATTAGCTGTGGGTTTGTCATAAATAGCTCTTATTATTTTGAGGTACGTTCCATCAATACCGAATTTATTGAGCGTTTTTAGCATGAAGGGCTGTTGAATTTTGTCAAAAGCCTTTTCTGTATCTATTGAGATAATCATGTGGTTCTTGTCTTTGGTTCTGTTGATATGCTGGATTACGTTGATTGATTTGCGAATGTTGAACCAGCCTTGCATCCCAGGGATGAAGCCCACTTGATCATGGTGGATAAGCTTTTTGATGTGCTGCTGAATCCGGTTTGCCAGTATTTTATTGAGGATTTTTGCATCGATGTTCATCAGGGAGATTGGTCTAAAATTCTCTTTTTTTGTTGTGTCTCTGCCAGGCTTTGGTATCAGGATGATGTTGGCCTCATAAAATGAGTTAGGGAGGATTCCCTCTTTTTCTATTGATTGGAATAGTTTCAGAAGGAATGGTACCAGCTCCTCCTTGTACCTCTGGTAGAATTCAGCTGTGAATCCATCTGGTCCTGGGCTTTTTTTGGTGGGTAGGCTATTAATTGTTGCCTCAATTTCAGAGGCTGCTATTGGTCTATT
>NW_022303175.1:0-1210 GCF_002776525.5 Piliocolobus tephrosceles | reverse complement strand
CAGGCTGCAGAGAAAACTTGGGGGCGGGGGTCGAGGAAGCCGCGCCCTGAGGCTCCCAGCGCAGCCCCAGGAGGAATCCTGCCGGGAACTGTAAGCTGTGCGCGCGGCCGGGCTCGGCGCCGACAACAGCCGGAGCGGCCAGGCCTGCCGCGAGCCTCCGCGTCCAGGTGGGGTCTCCGCGCCCCAATTCCACCCCGCACCGCCATCGGCGCTCCCCGCAAGTGCGGGGTTTCCACCCGCCCCGGCGTTCGCGCCCACTCACGGTCTCCCTCGCCCCCTCGGAAGACGCTCCCTGCGCTCTATCCCGCCCCGCCCTGGCGCGCCCCGCAAACGATGTGACCGCGCCCCGCTGCGGTCTCCCCTTCCACGGACGCTGCCCCTGCTCACACTTGGGGAGCTCCGGGCATCTCTAAAGCCCTCAACTAGAGTCCTCCAACCCACCCGCGACGCTCGCGCACCAGCAAAGCGGCCCCACCCGCAGGGACCCCGCCCACCTGTGGCGCTACCCCCGCCTCTGCGGCCTCCCCCACCGCTAGCGCAGCCCCCACCTACGACGACCCCCGCGTAGGTGCTCCTGCCCACACCCACCCCCCAGCCAGCCCCTGCCCCTTTCCCTGCCCCTGCCCCTAGCCGCGCCCCCGCCCCCGCAGCCCCTACAGTGCGCTCGGGCCCGGCCCGTCACCGCCCATTGGCGCTGGGGCCGGGCGGTGGCGCAGGCGGGGCGGCGGTTCCCAGTCGGGCGCGCGCGGGCAGAGTCCCCGTTGCCTGCTGCGCACCCGGACTAGCGGCTGCCCTCGGCCTCCTCGCCATGGACGCGGACGACTCCCGGGCCCCAAAGGGCTCCTTGCGGAAATTCCTGGAGCACCTCTCCGGGGCGGCAAGGCCATCGGCGTGCTGACCAGCAGCGGGGATGCTCAAGGTGCGCGACCCCTCCCAGCGGTGAGGGAGGGACGGACGGAGAGGGGGAGAACAGGGCGAAGGGGATGGGGGGACGGGGCAGAAGAGGGGGGAAGCGATGGGAGGACCCGGGGAAAGGTGAGGAAGCGATAGGAAGAACCGGGGAGAAGAGCGGGGAAGCAATGGGGAGAACTGGGGGGAAGGCTGTGCCCGGGAGCGGCAGGGGTACCTGCGGGGCGGCATGAGCCGGCAAGGCAGCCCCGGGATCCTTGCCGGGTGGGGCGGAGGAGGAAGGGACATGGCGGTAGGAATC
>NW_022303174.1:0-5351 GCF_002776525.5 Piliocolobus tephrosceles | reverse complement strand
CTTCTGATTATGTTTTTAACACCAAGTCAAATCCTTCCAACTGCAGGAGGGGCCGTGGCGGGCACCGCAAGGCTGAGTGGGGAATTCGCTGGGGGGCGAAGCTGAAGGGAAGCCGGGGACAGCCGCAGTGTAGTCGGGAGAAGGGGCTTCCAGCCCGCGACACAGGAGTACAGGCCTGGCCAGGAGTGGGGAGCAAGGGGGCGTGAGGCCTGGCCTGGGGCCTGCGGGGAGCCAGGTGAGGTGCTGGGAGGGTTTTCATAGGGGAGGGCAAAGATCCATTTGTTATTTTTCATTTTACTTTAATCAGTTCCCGACTCCCCATTCTTCCTCAGGAATCTCAAAGGCCTCGGCCCCTCAGCAGCTGTGATGTGCTGTGTGTCCCCGTGAGCCTCCCGCTGTTGTGTCAGAGCTGGCCTTGGGCAGGCTGATGCCATTGGACTTCCCAGCACGTCCTTGGTGTGGTGGTGCAATCTGCCCGGGCACGCTGGACAGTCCTCCTGCCCCACCCTGTTTTCCAGAGACTGTCCCTTGCCCAGGGCCACTTTTTGTATTAAAGGCTCGGCTTGGGGTTCCTCAAAGGTGGGGGTGACCTAAATCCTAAATCAACATGAGGGCCTCCATCCTGATCCATATGTAGGAGGGGACATTTCTCCCTCCTTATTCCCAGGGTTAAAGAGCCAAGCTTCCTTCTCATCTCCCATGCTGTTGGAGGGAACATTTCTGGACCACATTTTCATGGAAGTTGTAGTCTTGAAAGTTATGGCTTTACGTGGGGATTTCAATTCCAATTTCTTTTTCTTTTTTTTTTTTTTTAGAGATGGAGTCTTGCTCTGTTGCCCAGGCTAGAGAACACTGGCACTATCTCAGCTCACTGCAGTCTCTGCCTCCCGGGTTCAAGCCATTCTCCTGCCTCAACCTCCCAAATAGCTGGGACTACAGGCGTGTACCACCACACCTGGCTATTTTTCTTTTCTTTTCTTTTCTTTTTTTTCTGTATTTTTAGTAGAGACAAGGTTTCACTGTGTTACCCAGGATGGTCTCGATCTCCTGACCTTGTGATCCATCCACCTCAGCCTCCCAAAGTGCTGGGATTACAGGTGTGAACCACCGTGCCCAGCCATTCAATTCCAATTTCTAACTTTGTTTGTATCCTAACCCTCACCTCCTTTCCCCCTTAGAATTCAAGCCATCTTTTCATCAAGATGATTAAAGTGGTCGCCGCACACCCCCCCACTCCCAGGTGATGGCTGTGTCGGCTTCTGTGCTGACTGGTTGCCGATCATAATCCCAGAAGACACAACTCCAAGTGCCATAATCCCAAATGCTGAAATCCCAAAAGATCAAAATCTCAAAAATGTAATTCTGGAAAAAACATTGTAATTATTTTAAAGATATTTATTCACATTTTTAAGGGAGACTTGTTTGAGAAACACATAAATACATGACAGAACACTTCCTCAGTCACTTTACACAATAAAATGGGCAATAAGAACTTCCATATTTTTGCCATCATAAATACTTAGGTACATTAGCGGCAGCCACAGAGATGTAACAGCTATGAGCAGACAAATTGTACTCATAAATAAATAGGTCAAAAAGCAAAATACATAAATGCTATTGATGAACAAAGCCAAACTCTGTAAACTATTTGAAGAAGTTTATTCTGAGCCAAATACAAGGACCATGGCCTGTGACACAGCCTTAGGTGGTGCTAAGAACATGTGCCCAAGGTGAGTTACAGGTTAGTTGTATACATCTTAGGGGGAAAGAAGTTACTAGCAAAGACATAAATCAATACATATAAGGTAGACATTGGTTCAGCCCCAAAAAACAGGGCATCTCAAAACTGGGGCTTCCAGGTCATAGGTGGATTCAAAGATTTTCTGATTAGCAGTTGGTTGAAGGATTAAGCTTTGCCTAAAGAGTTGAATTCAGTTTAAAGAATTGCTTGAGTTAGCTGGGCACAGTGGCTCACGCCTGTAATCCCAGCACTTTGGGAAGCCAAGGAGGGCAGATCACAAGGTCAAGAGATTGAGACCAGTCTGGCCAACATGGTGAAATCCTATCTCTACTAAACACACACACACACACAAAAATTAGCCGGGCGTGGTGGCATGCCCCTATAGTCCCAGCTACTCAGGAGGCTGAGGCAGAAGAATGGCGTGAACCCAGGAGGTGGAGCTTGCAGTGAGCCGCGATTGCGCCATTGCACTCCAGCCTGGCAACAGAGCGAGACTATGTCTGGGGGAAGAAAAAAGAGAAAAGGAAATGCTTGAGTTAAGATAAGGGAGGTTGTGGAAGCCAAGGTTCTTATTACATAGATGAAGCCTCCATGTAGCAGGCTTCAGGGAGAATTGGTGGTAAATGTCTCTTATCGGAAGTTTAATGGTGTCAGGCTCCTAGAAAAGACTTAGCAAGGGAAAGAGATCCGCTACAGAATCCAGCTTTCCTCTGCAAGGCACAGCTTTGCAGGCCTGTTTCAAAATATGTCAAATAAGTATATTTGAGGGTAAAATATTTTGCCTTCCTTTACAGCCTGCTATCTGTCATGTGATTCTGTACTAGAGTCAGGTTGGAATTTGGTATCTTATTGCTACAAAGAGTGTTTGTCAGTCTTAAGATCTCTGTTTTAGTGTTAATGCTGGTCCGTTTTGCCTAAACTCCAAAGAGAGGAAGGTCTAATGAGGCATGTCCAAACCCCCACCTTCCAGTCATGCCTTAATGAGTTTCTCAGATTTCTTTAGGACCCTCTTGGCCAACAGGGGGGTCCATTCAGTCGGTTGGGGGACTTAGAATTTTATTTTTGGTTTACAGCATGTATCACTCTGGCTGGTGACTGTGTGCTACCAGCTTTGTAAAAGCAGTCTGAATTTTCTGCCAAATGTATTGGGCTGAATTAAAAAAGCGAACCTAATGGCAACACCTGGACATTCACTTGTAGGACTTTGGTCACAGCTCTCTCCCAATCTATTATCAAGGTTTGATTGATTCCATCGAAAATCAATTGATTCCATCGAAATCAATTCTCTTCTGCAAAGTCCACCAGATCTTCAAACACACATTCATAAACAGCTTCACTTTTCCCTGTCATTGAAACACAAATGAGGAGATAAAGTTCTAGACTTTTCAGATCCACCAGGGACTTGAAGTGTATATACTTGAGAAAAAAAACAGTGGGGACAGTTTTGAAAGTGCCATCTCTAGTTGAAGTGAAGTATGAGTTAGTTTTTCTATGTTAGATTTAGTGGTAAATATAAGAAGTCTATCCTCGTCAACGTCAAATTCCTAATCAAGAATATCTCACCATGCAGTGTGTTTGTGGCACTGGAGGAGCCCCAATGACAGACAGCAAACGTCCTTGGTTCCGAAGCTCACTGAGCTTGTCAGATTCGTTTTATTCTCAGATGAAGGGCATTTTTTGTTTGTTTGTTTGTTTGTTTTGTTTGAGGCAGAGTCTCACTCTGTCGCCCAGGCTGGAGTGCAGTGGCACTATCTTGGCTCACCACAACCTCTGCCTCCTGGGTTCAAGCAATTCTCCTGCTTCAGGCTCCTGAGTAGCTGGGACTACAGCCCCCGCCATCACGGCCAGCTAATTATTTGTATTTTTAGTAGAGGCAGGGTTTCACTGTGTTAAACAGGATGGTCTCGATCTCCTGACCTCGTGATCCACTGGCCTCGGCCTCCCAAAGTGCTGGAATTACAGGCATGAGCCACCATGCCCAGCTGAAACAGTAACCATACGTTATAAGGATATCAATCAGAAGCACAACTGAGTACTTACAGGCTGGGCACCACGTTACCCTTTATATCAAATACATATAAATGGCACTGCGAGGCAGAACTGTGATACTTCCCATTTTATTTGTAAACAAATGGAAGCCAAGAAAAATCAGGGCCTTTGCCCAGGGATACCCTGCTATGAAGTGGTGCCGTGGGGTCCAGACCTCGTCTTTGGCTCCACAGCCTGTGCTCCTTCTGGGCCCATGTTCAGTGCCAGGCTGGGAGCAGTTGCTGCCTGGTGGGCCGCAGGACTCGAGGAAGGGTGCTGAGCAGTGGCCCCAGGAGCCAGCACCCGAGGGACCGACTCTGGAATCAGTGGGTTCTACCTGGCCATGTGGCTGGCACCCCCTCCACACCTTGAGAACCTGGGGGATCCTCAGTCTTTCAGTGCTGGCCTGGAAAAGTTGGGTCAGATGAGTCCTCCAATTTTCAGATCTCCAGGCCTCTCATCACCTGCAGGTGTGGGCAGCTCAGCACCTTGAGGGCCACAGGCCCTGGTGAGCATCGTGGGCAGGAAGCAACATGCTCACGTGATGAAACCTGCAGCAGGCCCCCAGGAAAGTTGTGCGGCTGCTGTGACTACTGGTCTCTGCATGAAATTGCTAATGAACTGAGTGTGGGACGAGGCTCATGCTAGATTTGCTGAACCATGGATGGAGCCTGTGTGTGGCCACTGAAATAAGCATCCAGGCACCCCCAAGTCCACAGTAAATTGGGGGAGTGCCAACAGGACTGACACCTCTTCCTCAAAGGCCTACGTCAGCTGTACCAGCTGGCCCCTGGGGGAGCTGTGCTTACACACATAGGTGAGCACCGTGGTGATGGTGCCATCGTGACCTGGCAGAGCATAGCTGCTATCAACAACATCATCTTTACAGCACTCTGTCTGGGGAGCGCTTCCAGGCACTGCTAGAGCCAATTCTTCAATCTCTTCTAGGCCAGCACTCAGAGGGCAGTTCCTAGTGTGGCAAAGGTGGTACAGTTCTGGGGCCCCCGCCACCACGGATGGTGGCAGAGGTGAGCACTCTGACTGGCCAGGTCTGTGGCGCATGTCTGGGAGGGACTCCTGAAAGCCCAGCCCAAGATCAGCATCAGCCTTCACAGAACCCTGGGGGCTTTCTCACAGGGCGGAACCTGGCCATCAGTGCTCGCTCTTCAGGGCCTGCCGCAGGTGGCAGCAGCAGCAGCTGAGGCTCCATAGAAATGGAGACGTGTGAGCCCAGCAGACCTACGGAACCAGAACCCAAGGTTTCACAAGATACCCACAACCTACAAGCACAGCAGAGTCTGAATGGAACCAGAACCTGTGGTTTCACAAAGTCCCCTGGCCCACGTGTGTGGCAGAGTCTGAGAAGCACAGTTACAAAACACCATCGCCACCAGCATCATCATCACTATCACCACCACCACCATCACCACCACCACACCCATCACCATCATCACCACCACACCCACCACCATCACCACCACCACACCCACCACCATCATCACCACCCATCATCACCACCATCACCACCACATCCATCACCACCACACCCATCACCATCATCACCACCACACCCATCACCATC
>NW_022303173.1:0-4525 GCF_002776525.5 Piliocolobus tephrosceles | reverse complement strand
TAGTCAGGGAGGTTTCACATCACCAAGATTCCTATCCCAGAAAAGTATATGTTCACAGCTCTGGGAATGGAATGCAACCCTTGTGGAGAGCCTATAAATGGACACCTAAAGGGCGCATGTTCATATGGATAAGATAGGGTTATAAATACCCTTCTCTTGTCATGGCTCTTTTAGGTCTCTTCAGGGTTTAGGCATACTCCCTTCTGAGAATTTTTTGGTTTAACTGGTTGTCTAGCTTCACGTCCTGTTTCTGTTGATTGTTTGGAACCAGCTTTTCCAGCAACTGTTAATGCTGAATAGTATCTTGCTAATCATAGGATATGGATAGACTGTGTTTCTGTTTTAAGGCTCTGTTAGAAGTTACTGATGCACACACTATCTTGTAAATTCTTATCTCTGTATACTGTACTTCTGCATACCGATGTTATGTTAAAGAATCACTTCATCTCCGTGTGACCATCTCACCTCATAATCAAATGACCCTAAATCCCTCAGTAACCTACCCCCAACCTAACTAAACTTAATAATATATGCTGGTTTATCCAGTGCATTGGCGGCATCGCAGGACCAGAAGGCAATGCCCCCCCGGACCCACTTTCACTATCGTGGGTGTGTCTTTCATTTCTTGACCTCCCAATCCACCTGGCAACAAAGAAAGAGGCCTGTTGCACTGTGGGCTGCTGGCCAGATCCCACAATATAATCCCAGCAATTTGGGATGCTGAGGTGGGACAATCACTTGAATCCGGAAGACGGAGGCTGCAGTGAGCCGAATTCATGCCACTGCAATCCAGCCTGTGCCACAGAGTGAGACTCCATTTAAAAAAAAGAAAAGGGGAGGGGCGGAGCAAGATGGCCAAATAGGAACAGCTCCAGTCTCCAACTCCCAGCGCGAGTGACACAGACGACCGGTGATTTCTGCATTTTCAACTGAGGTACTGGGGTCATCTCACTAGGGAGTGCTGGACAATCGGTGCTGGTCAGCTGCTGCAGCCCGACCCGTGAGAGCTGAAGCAGGGAGAGGCATCGCCTCACCTGGGAAGTGCAAGGGGGAAGGGAATCCCTTTTCCTAGCCAGGGGAACTGAGACACACAACACCTGGAAAATCGGGTAACTCCCACCCCAATACTGCACTTTAAGCAAACAGGCATACCAGGAGAATATATCCCACACCTGGCCGGGAGGGTCCCACGCCCATGGAGCCTCCCTCATTGCTAACATAGCAGTCTGCGATCTAACCGCAAGGCAGCAACGAGGCTGGGGGAGGGGCGCCCACCATTGCTGAGGCTTAAGTAGGTAAACAAAGCCACTGGGAAGCTCGAACTGGGTGGAGCTCACAGCAGCTCAAGGAAACCTACATGTCTCTGTAGACTCCACCTCTGGGGACAGGGCACAGCTAAATAACAACAAAAAAAGCAGCAGCAACCTGTGCAGACGCAAACGACTCTGTCTGACAGCTTTGAAGAGAGCAGTAGATCTCCCAACACGGAGGTTGAGATCTGAGAAGGGACAGACTGCCTGCTCAAGTGGGTCCCTGACCCCTGAGTAGCCTAACTGGGAGACATCCCCCACTAGGGGCAGTCTGACACCCCACACCTCACATGGTGGAGTACACCCCTGAGAGGAAGCTTCCAAAGTAAGAATCAGACAGGTACACTCGCTGTTCAGCAATATTCTATCTTCTGCAACCTCTGCTGCTGATACCCAGGCAAACAGGGTCTGGAGTGGACCTCAAGCAATCTCCAACAGACCTACAGCTGAGGGTCCTGACTGTTAGAAGGAAAACTATCAAACAGGAAGGACACCTATACCAAAACCCCATCAGTACGCCACCATCATCAAAGACCAGAGGCAGATAAAACCACAAAGATGGGGAAAAAGCAGGGCAGAAAATCTGGAAATTCAAAAAATAAGAGCACATCTCCCCCTGTAAAGGAGCGCAACCCATCACCAGCAACGGATCAAAGCTGGTCAGAGAATGACTTTGACAAGATGAGAGAAGAAGGCTTCAGTCCATCAAAATTCTCAGAGCTAAAGGAGGAATTATGTACCCAGGGCAAAGAAACTAAAAATCTTGAAAAAAGAGTGGGAGAATTCACAGCTAGACTAATTAATGCAGAGAAGAATTAATGCAGGTCATAAACGAAATGACAGAGATGAAAACCATGACACGAGAAATACGTGACAAATGCACAAGCTTCAGTAACCAACTCGATCAACTGGAAGAAAGAGTATCAGCGATTGAGGATCAAATGAATGAAATGAAGTGAGAAGAGAATCCAAAAGAAAAAAGAAGAAAAAGAAATGAACAAAGCCTGCAAGAAGTATGGGATTATGTAAAAAGACCAAATCTACGTCTGATTGGGGTGCCTGAAAGTGAGGGGGAAAATGGAACCAAGTTGGAAAACACTCTTCAGGATATCATCCAGGAGAACTTCCCCAACCTAGTAGGGCAGGCCAACATTCAAATTCAGGAAATACAGAGAATGCCACAAAGATACTCCTCGAGGAGAGCAACTCCAAGACACATAATTGCAAGGTTCACCAAAGTTGAAATGAAGGAAAAAATCTTAAGGGCAGCCAGAGAGAAAGGTCGGGTTACCCACAAAGGGAAGCCCATCAGACTAACAGCAGATCTCTCGGCAGAAACTCTAGAAGCCAGAAGAGAGTGGGGGCCAATATTCAACGTTCTTAAAGAAAAGAATTTTCAACCCAGAATTTCATATCCAGCCAAACTAAGTTTCATAAGTGAAGGAGAAATAAAATCCTTTACAGATAAACAGACGCTTAGAGATTTTTTCATCACCAGGCCTGCCTTATAAGAGACCCTGAAGGAAGCCCTAAACATGGAAAGTAACAACCGGTACCAGCCATTGCAAAAACATGCCAAAATGTAAAGACCATCGAGGCTAGGAAGAAACTGCATCAACTAACGAACAAAATAACCAGTTAATATCATAATGGCAGGATCAAGTTCACACATAATAATATTAACCTTAAATGTTAATGGATTAAATGCTCCAGTTAAAAGACACAGACTGGCAAACTGGATAAAGAGTCAAGACCCATCAGTCTGCTGTATTCAGGAGACCCATCTCATATGCAGAGACATACATAGGCTCAAAATAAAAGGATGGAGGAAGATCTACCAAGCAAATGGAGAACAAAAAAAAGCAGGGGTTGCAATCCTAGTCTCTGATAAAACAGACTTTAAACCATCAAAGATCAAAAGAGACAAAGAAGGCCATTACATAATGGTAAAGGGATCAATTCAACAGGAAGAGCTCACTATCCTAAATATATATGCACCCAATACAGGAGCACCCAGATTCATAAAGCAAGTCCTTAGAGACTTACAAAGAGACTTAGACTCCCGTAGAATAATAATGGGAGACTTCAACACTCCACTGTCAACATTAGACAGATCAACGAGACAGAAAGTTAACAAGGATATCCAGGAATTGAACTCATCTCTGCAGCAAGCAGATCTAATAGACATCTATAGAACTCTCCACCCCAAATCAACAGAATATACATTCTTCTCAGCACCACATCGCACTTATTCCAAAATTGACCACATAATTGGAAGTAAAGCACTCTTCAGCAAATGTACAAGAACAGAAATTATAACAAACTGTCTCTCAGACCACAGTGCAATCAAACTAGAACTCAGGACTAAGAAACTCAATCAAAACCGCTCAACTACATGGAAACTGAACAACCTGCTCCTGAATGACTACTGGGTACATAACGAAATGAAGGCAGAAATAAAGATGTTCTTTGAAACCAATGAGAACAAAGATACAACATACCAGAATCTCTGGGACACATTTAAAGCAGTGCGTAGAGGGAAATTATTAGCACTAAATGCCCACAAGAGAAAGTAGGAAAGATCTAAAATTGACACTCTAACATCACAATTAAAAGAACTAGAGAGGCAAGAGCAAACACATTCAAAAGCTAGCAGAAGGCAAAAAACAACTAAGATCAGAGCAGAACTGAAGGAGATAGAGACACAAAAAACCCTCCAAAAAACCAATGAATCCAGGAGTTGGTTTTTAGAAAAGATCAACAAAATTGACAGACCACTAGCAAGACTAATAAAGAAGAAAAGAGAGAGGAATCAAATAGACGCAATTAAAAATGATAAAGGGGATATCACCACCGACCCCACAGAAATACAAACTACCATCAGAGAATACTATAAACACCTCTACGCAAATCAACTAGAAAATCTAGAAGAAATGGATAATTTCCTGGACACTTACACTCTTCCAAGACTCAACCAGGAAGAAGTTGAATTCCTGAATAGACCAATAGCAGGCTCTGAAATTGAGGCAATAATTAATAGCCTACCAACCAAAAAAAGTCCAGGACCAGATGGAATCACAGCTGAATTCTACCAGAGTTACAAGGAGGAGCTGGTACCATTCCTTCTGAAACTATTCCAATCAATAGAAAAAGAGGGAATCCTCCCTGACTCATTTTATGAGGCCAACATCATCCTGATACCAAAGCCTGGCAGA
>NW_022303172.1:0-2069 GCF_002776525.5 Piliocolobus tephrosceles | reverse complement strand
TGTCTAGCCACATTGGCTGCAGCCCACTCTTATCTCTAAGTACCATCCACTGGCTTTTAGGTCAAACTGTACATCTCTATATAAAACTTGCTGAATGAAGTACTTAAGTACTTAGAATCAAAGACAAAAGATGCTACCAAACAGTGTCTATAATCACAGTCCCTATGGAGAGGGAAAATGGAAATGAAAAGAAACAAGATAATATCATAAAATCCTAACCTAATGAAAATAATTACAATAATTAGAAGTGTCGGCACTCTAGATGAGAAGGAATCCGCACAAGAATTCTGGCACCATAAAATTTCTAAATGTAGTGACACTACTAAGGGATCACATGAGCTCTCCAGAAATAGTCCGCAACCAAGATGGAAAGGCAAAAATGACAGATAAAGATTTCAAAGCATGGATTGTCAGGAAGATTAATGAGCTTCAAGACAAGTTTGAAAATCAAAACACAAAAAAACTTCAAATGAATCCAGGAAATGAAGAAAGATAGCATCTTAAAAATAAATCAGAGCTTCAGGAATTGAAAAACTCACTTAAGGAGTTTCAAAATGCAATTGCAAGCTTTATAAAGAGACTGGACAAAGCAGAGGAGAAAATTTCTAATCTTTAAGAACAGTCATTCAAATTAACCTAGGCAGACAAAACTAAAGAGAAAGGAATTTAAAAATGAACAAAATCTTTGGAAAAATATGGGATTATGTAAAGTGACTAAACCTACGATGTACTGGCATTCCTGAGAGAGAAGGAGAAAGAGTAAACAACCTGGAAAACATATTTGAGGAAATAATTCAAGAAAATGTTTCTGGTCTTGCTGGAAACATAGACATCCAGATACAAGGAACTAGATAAAATAACACCTGTGCAATACTGTCCAAAATGAGTATTACCAAGCGTTTAGTCACCAAACTGTCTAAGGTCAATGATGAAGAAAAAAATCTTAAAGATAGCTGGAGAAAATAGATTACGTACAAAGGGAACATGATCTGGCTAGCAGCAAACTTTTTAGTAGCATCCTTATAAGGCAGGAGAGATTAGGGGCATATTTTTAGCATTAATAAAGAAAAGAATTTCCAACCATGAATGTCATAGCATACCAAATTAAGCTTCAGAAATGGAGAAACAAAGACTTTGTCAAACAGAAAGCACTAAAGTAATTTGTTACCACTAGACCAGGCTTACAAGAGATATTTGGGAGTTCTAAACATGGAAACAAAATAAAGATACCTGCTACTACAGAAACAAACTTAAGTACATAACCCACAGACATTATGAAGGAAGCAGACAATAGAAACTACAAAGCAATGGGCTAATAAGTTTATTATACTATCAAAATCTCACATATAAACAAACCTTGACCGTAACTATCATAAATGGCCCCCATTTAAAAGGCACAGTATTTCAAGTGAAATAAAAAAAAATGTAAAAAAAGACACATCAATCTGCTGTCTTTAAGAGACCCATCTCACATGTAATGACACACCCATAGGCTCAAAGTAAAGGGTTGGAAGAATATCACCACACAAATGGAAAACAAACAACAACAACAAGAAGCAGAGGTCACTATTCTTACATCAGGTAAAACAGACTTTAAACCAACAAGTGTAAAAATGAACAAAGGACATTACATAATGATGGGTTCAATTCAACAAAAGACTTAACTATTCTAAATGTATATGCAATAAAATTGGAGGCCCCAGATTCACAAAATAGCTACTTTTCAATGTACAAGAAAACAGACAGCCAGAAAATAATAGTGGGGAGTTAAAAAACAAACAAACAAAACAAACAAAAAACAAAAAACACTGACAATGTTAGAGAGATCTCAAGGTGGAAAACTAACAAGGAAATTCTGAATTGAAATTTGAAATTTGACTAATTGAACCTAATAGACATGTACAGAACATTCCATGCATCAATCACATAATATATATTCTTCTGAACATGGTACATACTTCAAGACTAATAACATGCTCAGCAATTAAACAAGTCTCAATAAATATTTTAACAAATATTTAATGGCAACCATACTCTTAGACCACAGTGGCAGAAAAACAGAAATCAAT
>NW_022303170.1:0-1621 GCF_002776525.5 Piliocolobus tephrosceles | reverse complement strand
CCACTGCACTCCAGCCTGGGTGACAGAGTGAGACCCTGTCTCAAAAATAAAAAAAAGATTGGACGGAAGAATTTTTGAGGATACTGTGGTGCAGGGAAAGGGTGTGCCGTGTATATGCAGATAGTCCTTAGCTTTACAAACTTAACTCGTGAACAGGCTACCTTTCATACATTTTATATACTGTATACTGACGGATCCAACACACTTTTCAAAGGTCACATTTGAACGTTTTTTTTTTTTTTTAAGACGGAGTCTTGCTCTGTCACCCAGGCTGGAGTGCAGTGGCACGATCTTGGCTCACTGAAACCTCCACCACCTGGGTTCAAGCAGTTCTCCTGCCTCAGCCTCCCGAGTAGCTGGGACTATAGGCACGTGCCACCAGGCCTATTTTTTTTTTTTTTTTTTTTTGAGAGGGAGTCTGGCTCTGTCGCCCAGGCTGGAGTGCAGTGACCGGATCTCAGCTCACTGCAAGCTCCGCCTCCCGGGTTTACGCCATTCTCCTGCCTCAGCCTCCCGAGTAGCTGGGACCACAGGCACCCGCCACCTTGCCCGGCTAGTTTTTTGTATTTTTTAGTAGAGATGGGGTTTCACCGTGTTAGCCAGGATGGTCTCGATCTCCTGACCTCATGATCCGCCCATCTCAGCCTCCCAAAGTGCTGGGATTACAGGCTTGAGCCACCATGCCAAGCCTTGCATTTTTAATAGAGGCGGGGTTTCACTGTGTTAGCCAGGATGGTCTCTATCTCCTGGCCTTGTGATCTCCCCACCTTGGTCTCCCACCGTGCTGGGATTACAGGCTGAGCCTCCGTGCTCGGCTGTACTACTTTGAATAGGTCTTAATAGGTTTTGATTGTTAATTATTTGTAAATTAATTTCAAAAAGCTTCCACAACATGGATGAACCTTGAAGACATTATACTTAGTGAAATAAGCCAGACACAAAAGGGACAAATGTCATTTGAATCTACTTTTATGAGGTACCTAGAATTGGCAAATTCACATAGACAAAAAGTAGATTTGAGTTAACGGGGCGAGGGGGAAGGAAGAATGGGAGGCTGTAGTTAATGGGTTTAGAGTTTCTGTTTGGGAAGAGGGAAGAGTTCTGGAGATGGATGGTGGTGAAGGTTGCCCAACAGTGTGAATATACTTAGTGCCACGGAGCTGTACGTTTAAAAATAGTGAAAGTGGAAATATTGATGCTATGTGTGTTTGACCACAATTATAAAAATGGAGCTGGGCATGGTGGCTCACACCTGCAATCCCAGCACTTTGGGAGGCCAAGGCGGGCAGATCACCTGAGGTCAGAAGTTCGAGACCAGCCTGACCAACATGGTAAAACCCCGTCTCTACTAAAAATACAAAAAATTAGCAGGAAGTGGTGGTGCATGCCTGTAATCCCAGCTACTTGGGAGGCTGAGGCAGGAGAATTGCTTGAATCTGGGAGGCAGAGGTTACAGTGAGCCAAGATTGTGCCATTGCACTCCAGCCTGGGCAACAAACAAGTGCGAAACTCTGTCTTAAAAAAAAAAAAAGAGGAAAAAAAAAAGGAAATGGAGCTCTATGTAGCAGGAGAGAGAGGGAGAGATCAATTTTTTTTTCTTTTTTTTTTTTGGTGAGATGGA
>NW_022303169.1:0-6560 GCF_002776525.5 Piliocolobus tephrosceles | reverse complement strand
GCTGGTCGGGCTGCAGCAGCTGACCAGCACCGATTGTCCGGCACTCCCGAGTGAGATGACCCCAGTACCTCAGTTGAAAATGCAGAAATCGCCGGTCTTCTGTGTCGCTCGCGCTGGGAGATGGAAACTGAAGCTGTTCCTATTCGGCCATCTTGCTCCGCCCCTAGCTGGGACTACAGGCGTGCACCACCACACCTGGCTAATTTTTGTATTTTTAGTAGAGATGGAATTTCACTATGTTGGCCAGGCTGGCCTCAAGTGATCTGCCCACCTCAGCCTCCAAAAGTGCTGGGATTACAAGTATGAGTCAGTGTGCCCGGCCCAGATATATGATTTTAAAATATTTTCTCTCAGTCTGTGGCTTCTTTTTTCATTCTCTCAACGGTGTCTTCCAAAGAGTAGAAGTGTTTAATTTTAAGTCCAATTTATTAATTTGGGTTTTTTAAAAAATGAATTCCACTTTTGATAATATACCTAAGAAATGTTTATATAACCCAAGATCACAAACATTATCTACTTTGTTTTTTTCTGGAAATTTTATAGTTTTAGATCTATTTTGAGTAAATTTTTATATATGGTACAGGCATGGATTGAAGTAGTTTTGTTTTGTTTTGTTTTTGCATCTGAATATCTCCTATTGTTCTAGCACCATTTGATGGCAAGGCTTTCCTTTCTCCACTAAATTGCGTGTACCTTTGTAAAAAATCAGTTGTCCTGGGTTTATTGCTAGTATCTCTATTCTGTTTTACTAATCTATTTTTCTGATTTTGTGCCGATACTACACTGCCCTAATTACTATAGTTTTATAATAATTTTTGAAATCAGGTAGTGTTAGTTCTCTAACTTTATCATAATTTTTCAAATGTTTTAACTATTTCAGATCCTTTGTATTTCCATATTAACTTTAGAATCAGCTTGCCAGCCGGGTGTGGTGGCTCATACCTGTAATCCCAGTACTCTGGGAGGCCAAGGTGAGTGGATGACCTGAGGTCAGGAGTTCAAAACCAGCCTGGCCATGGTGAAACCCCATCTCTACTGAAAATACAAAAAATTATCCAGGCATGGTGGTGCGCACCTGTAATTCCAGCTACTCAGGAGGCTGAGGCAGGAGAATCACTTGAACTCAGGAGGCGGAAGTTGCAGTAAGCCAAGATCATGCCACTGCACTCCAGCCTGGGGGACAAGAGTGAAACTCCGTCTCAAAAAAAAAAAAAATTCAGCTTGTCAATTTTTATCATTAAAAAACTTGCTTGGATTTTTAAGATTCCGTTAAACCTGTAGACCAATTTTAGGAGAAATAACATCTTAACAATATTGAGTCTTCTGACCCATCAACACAGTGTATCTCTCTATTTTTAAATTTTAAAAATTTCTGTCAGTAATGTTTTATAGTATTCAGTGTACTGGTCTTTTGTATCTTTTGTCAGATATATCTCTATTTGATTTTTTTAAATATTATTGTAAATGGTAACTTTAATTTCAATTTCCCATTGTTTACTGCAGGATATGTAAGATTTTAAAAAACATTGATCTTGCATCTTATGACCTAACTAAGCTTACTTTTTCTACAACCACAATAGAATTAGATTCCCTACGTAGACTATGATGTCATCCCAAATAAAGACAATTTTACTTCTTCCTGACCAATCTGGATGCCATTTATTTCTTTTAATTGTTTATTGCACTGGCTAGAACCTCTAGCATAGTAAGGAATAGAGTGGAAAGCATCACATTAAGTGTGAGGGTAGCTGTAGGTTTTCCAGATGCCCTTTATCAGGTCGTGGAAATTCACATCAATTTCTCCTTTGCTGAGAGGTTTTATCGCAAATGTTTCTGCTGTGTCTACTGAGATGATAATATGGCTTTTCTTTATTAGTTTGTTAATATGACAAATAACATTGACTAATTTTTCAAATGTTACATCAACCTGAATCCCTGGCATAAATCCCATTCGCTCACAATATATTACCTTTTTTTATTATTATTATTATACTTTAAGTTCTAGGGTACATGTGCATAACATGCAGGTTTGTTACATATGTATACTTGTGCCATGCTGGTGTGCTGCACCCATCAACTCACCAGCACCCATCAACTCGTCATTTACATCAGGTATAACTCCCAATGTAAACCCTCCCCCCTCCCCCCTCCCCATGATAGGCCCTGGTGTGTGATGTTCCCCTTCCGGAGTCCAAGTGATCTCATTGTTCAGTTCCCACCTATGAGTGAGAACATGCGGTGTTTGGTTTTCTCTTCTTGTGATAGTTTGCTGAGAATGATGGTTTCCATCTGCATCCATGTCCCTACAAAGAACACAAACTCATCCTTTTTTATGGCTGCATAGTATTCCATGATGTATACGTGCCACATTTTCTTAATCCAGTCTGTCACTGATGGACATTTGGGTTGATTCCAAGTCTTTGCTATTGTGAATAGTGCCGCAATGAACATACGTGTGCATGTGTCTTTATAGCAGCATGATTTATAATCCTTTGGGTATATACCCAGTAATGGGATGGCTGGGTCATATGGTATTTCTAGTTCTAGATCCTTGAGGAATTGCCATACTGTTTTCCATAATGGTTGAACTAGTTTACAATCCCACCAACAGTGTAAAAGTGTTCCTATTTCTCCACATCCTCTCCAGCACCTGTCGTTTCCTGACTTTTGAATGATTGCCATTCTAACTGGTGTGAGATGGTATCTCATTGTGGTTTTGATTTGCATTTCTCTGATGGCCAGTGATGATGAGCATTTTTTCACGTGTCTGTTGGCTGTATGAACGTCTTCTTTTGAGAAATGTCTATTCATATCCTTTGCCCACTTTTTGATGGGGTTGTTTGTTTTTTTCTTGTAAATTTGTTTGAGTTCTTTGTAGGTTCTGAATATTAGCCCTTTGTGTGATGAGTAGATTGCAAAAATTTTCTCCCACTCTGTCGGTTGTCTGTGCACTCTGATGGTAGTTTCTTTTGCTGTGCAGAAGCTCTTTAGTTTAATTAGATCCCATCTGTCAACTTTGGCTTTTGTTGCCATTGCTTTTGGTGTTTTAGGCATGAAGTCCTTGCCCAAGCCTATGTTCTGAATGGTATTACCTAGGTTTTCTTCTAGGGTTTTTATGGTATTAGGTCTAACATTTAAGTCTCTAATCCATCTTGAATTAATTTTCATATAAGGAGTAAGGAAAGGATCCAGTTTCAGCTTTCTTCTTATGGCTAGCCAATTTTCCCAGCACCATTTATTAAATAGGGAATCCTTTCCCCATTTCTTCTTTTTGTCAGGTTTGTCAAAGATCAGATGGTTGTAGATGTATGGTATTGTTTCTAAGGACTCTGTTCTGTTCCATTGGTCTATATCTCTGTTTTGGTACCAGTACCATGCTGTTTTGGTTACTGTAGCCTTGTAGCATAGTTTGAAGTCAGGTAGCGTGATGCCTCCAGCTTTGTTCTTTTGACTTAGGATTGTCTTGGCAATGCGGGCTCTTTTTTGGTTCCATATGAACTTTAAAGCATTTTTTTCCAATTGTGTGAAGAAACTCATTGGTAGCTTGATGGGGATGGCATTGAATCTATAAATCACCTTGGGCAGTATGGCCATTTTCACGATTTTGATTCTTCCTATCCATGAGCATGGTATGTTCTTCCATTTGTTTGTGTTCTCTTTGATTTCACTGAGCAGTGGTTTGTAGTTCTCCTTGAAGAGGTCCTTTACATCCCTTGTAAGTTGGATTCCTAGGTATTTTATTCTCTTTGAAGCAATTGTGAATGGAAGTTCATTCATGATTTGGCTCTCTGTTTGACTGTTACTGGTGTATAAGAATGCTTGTGAAGATGGCCGAATAGGAACAGCTCCAGTCTCCAACTCCCAGCACGAGCAACATGGAAGACCGGTGATTTCTGCATTTTCAACTGAGGTATTGGGTTCATCTCACTAGGGAGTGCTGGACAATTGGTGCTGGTCAGCTGCTGCAGCCTGACGAGCGAGAGCTGAAGCAGGGCGAGGCATCGCCTCACCTGGGAAGCCCAAGGCAGAAGGGAATCCCTTTTCGTAGCCAGGGGAACTGAGACACACAACACCTGGAAAATTGGGTAACTACCACCCCAATACTGCGCTTTAAGGAAATGTGCACACCAGGAGATTATATCCCACACCGGGCTGAGAGGGTCCCACGCCCACGGAGCCTCCCTCATTGCTAGCACAGCAGTCTGTGATCTAACCGCAAGGCAGCAGCGAGGTTGGGGGAGGGGCGCCTGCCATTGCTGAGGCTTAAGTAGGTAAACAAAGCCGCTGGGAAGCTCGAACTGGGTGGAGCTCACAGCAGCTCAAGGAAGCCTGCCTGTCTCTGTAGACTCCACCTCTGGGGACAGGGCACAGCTAAACAACAACAACAATAAAAAGCAGCAAAAACCTCTGCAGAAGCAAATGACTCTGTCTGACAGCTTTGAAGAGAGCAGTGGATCTCCCAACATGGAGGTTGTAGATTTGGTCTTTTTACATAATCCCATACTTCTTGCAGGCTTTGTTCATTTCTTTTTCTTCTTTTTTCTTTTGGTTTCTCTTCTTGCTTCATTTCATTCATTTGATCCTCAATCGCTGATACTCTTTCTTCCAGTTGATCAAGTTGGTTACTGAAGCTTGTGCATTTGTCACGTATTTCTCGTGTCATGGTTTTCATCTCTGTCATTTCGTTTATGGCCTTCCCTGCATTAATTATTCTGGTTATCAATTCTTCCACTCTTTTTTCAAGATTTTTAATTTCTTTGTGCTGGGTACGTAATTCCTCCTTTAGCTCTGAGAAGTTTGATGGACTGAAGCCTTCTTCTCTCATCTCGTCAAAGTCATTCTCCGTCCAGCTTTGATCCGTTGCTGGTGATGAGCTGCGTTCCTTTGGAGGGGGAGATGTGCTCTTATTTTCTGAATTTCCAGCTTTTCTACCCTGCTTTTTCCCCATCTTTGTGGTTTTATCTGCCTCTGGTCTTTGATGATGGTGACGTACTGATGGAGTTTTGGTGTGGGTGTCCTTCCTGTTTGTTAGTTTTCCTTCTAACAGTCAGGACCCTCAGATGTAGGTCTGTTGGAGATTGCTTGAGGTCTGCTCCAGACCCTGTTTGCTGCAGAGGGTATCAGCAGCAGAGGCTGCAGAAAATAGAATATTGCTGAACAGCGAGTGTACCTGTCTGATTCTTGCTTTGGAAGCTTCCTCTCAGGGGTTCACTCCACTGTGTGAGGTGTGGGGTGTCCGTCTGCCCCTAGTGGGGGATGTCTCCCAGTTAGACTACTCAGGGGTCAGGGACCCACTTGAGCAGGCAGTCTGTCCGTTCTCAGATCTCAACCTCCATGTTGGGAGATCCACTGCTCTCTTCAAAGCTGTCAGACAGAGTCGTTTGCTTCTGCCAAGGTTTCTGCTGCTTTTGTTGTTGTTGTTGTTGTTGTTGTTGTTGTTTAGCTCTGCCCTGTCCCCAGAGGTGCAGTCTACAGAGACAGGCAGGCCTCTTTGAGCTGCTGTGAGCTCCACCCAGTTCGAGCTTCCCAGCGGCTTTGCCTCAGCAATGGCAGGCACCCCTCCCCCAGCCTCCCTGCTGTCTTGCCCTTAGATGGCAGACTGCGGTGCTAGCAATGAGGGAGGCTCCGTGGGCGTGGGACCCTCCTGGCCAGGTGTGGGATATAATCTCCTGGTGTGTCTGTTTGCTAAGACCCTTGGTAAAGCGTAGTATTGGGGTGGGTGTTACCCGATTTTCCAGGTGTTGTGTGTCTCAGTAAGAGTCTCACTCCAGACTGCAGTGCAGAGGCATGATCATAGCAGGATCATAGCTCACTGCCACCTTGAACTCCTGGGCTCAAGAAATCCTCCTGCCTCAAACTCCTAATGGGACTACAGGCACATACCACCATGCACAGCTAATTTTTTTTATTCTTTGTGGAGACCAGGTCTTGCTATGTTTCCCAAGCTGGTCTCAGGCTCCTGGCCTGAAGTGAGCCTCAGCGTCTCAATATCAGCCTTTTTTTAATTGTTGGATTTGATTTACTAAGATTTTGTTTAGAAATGTTATGTGTATGTTCATAAAGGATATTTTTCTGTAGTTTTCTTCTCCCGTAAAGTCTTTTTCTGGTTTTGATATCGGGATGAGTTTGTACAATCCCAATATTATTTTCTTCTTATATATTTGGTAGAATTCAGTAAAGTTATCTGGGTCTGGAGTCTTCATTTTGGGAAGGCTTTTAACTACAAATTCCATTTTTAGTAATTAGTTATTGGTATTTTTGAGACAGAATCTCACTCTGTTGCCCAGGCTGGAGTGCAGTGGTGCAATTGCAGCTCCTTCAGCCTTCACCTCCTGCACTCAACTGATCCTTCCACCTTAGCCTCCCAAGTAGCTGGGATGACAGGTGCATGCCACCACACCCAGCTAATATTTTTTCGGTATTTCTTTTTTTTTTTTTTTTTTTATACTTTAAGTTCTAGGGTACATGTGCATAACGTGCAGGTTTGTTACATATGTATACTTGTGCCATGTTGGTGTGCTGCACCCATCAACTCATCAGCACCCATCAATTCATCATTT
>NW_022303168.1:0-6267 GCF_002776525.5 Piliocolobus tephrosceles | reverse complement strand
AGAAGTAAAAGCTTGTTCTGTGATCTAGGAAATAAGATTCAGCACCATGAAAATAAATTACAGAAAATCAGAAGATGGGTCAATATGAGTGGAAAAAACCTAAAATTTTAACTGAGTTGTTTCTCTCAATAATTGTGATGAACCATCCAAAAAAGTATGATACAAAAATAGCACTACACGAAGAGCCAGATGACATGTCCTTAAAGCCTCAGCTCTGTAAATTATTGGTTGTGTAACACTGGAAACAACACTTAGCCACTCCTAGATTGTTTTTACATCTATAAAATGAGGTTCAGTACCTGCCTTGTGTACATCATAGAGTTATTGTGGTGATGTGATATCACCCATGTGAAATAGTGTTGAAAACAATAACCCATCATACAAATGGAAGATGAAAATTGCAATTAAAATTAATTTAAGGGAAAAAAAAAAAGAAATGCTGAAATATACACTTAAAATGTGAAATTTTCACAATTGTATATTATATCTCAATAAAGTTGTTTTTTAAATAAGTGTAAAATATGTTAAGAATATAAATCTTCCAGTATTTAAATGTAATTATATAAAAATATATTTTCCAAACCTCATTTTTTCCATGATCACCCTTTCATGAATTTACAGAAGGAAAAATAAGGAAATGAAAAATATGTTTGTATGGTATTTTTCAATGGTTATTATAGATCAGAATGTAAACTCTAAATTGACATTAAAGTTTTTATTTATTTACTATTAATCTGCAATTCATTATTAAACATGACATGTATCCTTTATACCTAAAGGATACATTTTTCCTCAGTTTTCCAGGAAGCATTACTATATTTATTTCTGTTTTTAATATGTAATTGCTTGCCTTGATCTTTTTATTTTACAGTCATTACAATCAATTGCATCATCTAACAGCAATAGTTTTATAAGTCTTGTTAACATTTCACATTTCATTCTTCCTTAAAAATTGCCTGAATAATTAATCCATACATTCGGTTAAACAATCTCATTAATCCATGCTGCACTTACAGCAGCTTGGATTCAGCATTTTATTTTCCCAATTGTATGTCCATATCTTGATATTCTCTCAGGGACAATTTGACTTCACATGTAGCTTTTACCAGTAGAATGGTATCGATTGACAATTATTCTAAATCACAGAAAGAACGTTTGAATTAAATGTCAGTGTGCCTCTAGAGATAATACAACATAGAACACAAATGTGTCTTCTCTACAGTCATTGGATAGTTATCTGGCACTGTATGTATCAGGTGTCAGGGATGCTATAATAGCTAACGTTCTTAGTACTCTATGAGAGTAAGTAGTCCAACTGAGGAGGCAAACATACACACAGGAAAGTATAATACAGGTGAAAATTGGTATGTTTAGGATTCTTGCTGGGAGATTTAGGTGTTGACATTTTAGTCAGGCTTAGCCAAGATATGGGGTCAAGGAGGCCTCTCCTGATTATGTCTTACCTACACTAAGTAGTGAAGAGTGCTTAGGAGTTAGTTAGGTGAGAAGGGGTGGGGACATTAATTCAAGTTGAGAAAAGCTGCATTTCGAGAAACTAGGCAGAACAGGAGCTCGACATCAGTAGGTCTGACTGACTGAAACAGAATAGTGAAGAGTTTGTGTTTGGAGATTGCCAAGAAAAGGACACTATTATTCAGTTTCTATTGGGCCATGTCCAGGGACAATAACAGACCATGAAGAGACAGGTAAAAGATACATAAGAAAATGACTCATTGGATTAATCTGGATTAATATTTCACCAAATTTGTGAAGCAAAATATTACTCTCACTATAACTTAATATGTTTTCACAGCTTTTTACATATGAGGATGGTAAAAAATCACAAGTATCTGGAATGATTTCTCTACTTTTTATTTATACTTAGCATAAGAGGACAAGAAAGTATCTGTCTTAGAACATAAGAATAGACATATAGTAGAAATGTTTAAAAATCAACTCTGATTTAATTACTCAACAAATATTTGAGTTTTCATTATGTGGTAGATACTGGGCTAACATGAATACTCAGTGGTGGACAATGTAGAGTTGTTTCCCATTTTCTTAGAACTCATGGTCTAGTCTGTCAGAAAAAAAAAAAGAGCTTAGACAGATAATGTGTGCATCAGACCCCAGCAGGCAATTTCTCCCTAAGGGATGGGAAAGTTTCCTAGCGGAAAGCAAAATGCTCACGAATTGCAGTGCTCAGCTACTATGCAAGGTAACATGAATGCATGAGGCAATCCGGGTGCCAATATACTTTTACTGCAATAAAGATTAATTATCTTGTAGTAATACTGCTGTTTGAAATATCATACATGCCAAATAAAGTCAGATCAAAGCATGATCATTACTTGAAAAATAAATCCACTCGTATAATGGAGGATTATGAGGGAGACCTTTGAGAGACTATCACAGAGGCTCCATGACTCCGGATCATTGAGATTACCGAACAGAAGTATATAGAGGCCTCAAAACTCACAATGATAGTAAATAATTACCACATTAATCAATGGAAAAAAAGTGGAGTAGAGGAAATATGTTTATATTATTTATCAGCTTAAAAAGGCAACTGAGAAAACAATTAGATAAAAATAACCATCTATCCTGGATAATTATGAATACAAGTACAAAACAGACAAACAAAACACTTTATACATTAAGAGGTTCACAACAAAATAGCATTTATAATAGCAAGTGGAGAGCCAGGCACAGTGGCTCATGCCTATAATTCTAGCACTTTGGGAGGCCATGGCAGGTGATCACTTGAGGTCAGGAGTTCGAGACCAGCCTGGCCAACATGGTCAAACCCCGTCTCTACTAAAAATACAAATTAGCCAGGAGTTGTGGTGGGTGCCTGTAAACCCAGCTACTCAGGACGCTGAAGCAGGAGAATCACTTGAACTCGGGAGGTGGAGGTTGCAGTGACCTGAGATCACGCCACTGCACTCCAGCCTGGGCAACAGAGCAAAATTCCATCTCAAAAATAAAATAATAATGATAATAAGTGGAGAAAATCCAATAGTAAAAACAGTGACCTGGTTAGACCAGCATGGCAGATACTATGGGATATTACAACACAGTTGAAACAATCCTGCTCAAATTGCCTTTATCATAGCTGGGATGTTAGCAAAGTTTCTGTAGGAGCCTAATCCTCTTAAGTTCTACCAGCTTTCTTCTCCTGCTTTCTTCTCCTGAGACTGTTGGATTTTACTTGTTTTGTTGTTTTCATAATGTCAGTAGCATTTGCCCTGCACTTCTTTCTCAGTTTGAATACTGCATGTGCCGTGTGTCCTTATCTAAATTCCTGTTACATAAATATGTTAAATTCCTATTTATTAGTGATTAATAATGACTTATCTGTCCAGAGAGAATTACATCCTAAAGTGTATTACAGTCTTATCCTTAACATGGGAGTACTTTAGGCAGTGGGGAGTAAAAGGAGGGAGACTTCTGGAGGTTGGCTCTACTTATGAAACCTGTAATCACCATAGCATACAAGTGCTTTTGCACAAAACTGTCCACACACCCCTCCCTTTCTGATCATCTTTATGTCTTTATATAGTAGATGAAGGAAGTAAGGCTCAGAGGTTTAGTGAAGCTGAGTGACTGACTTTGGCAGTCTGCTTTCAGTTAATGTTTCTCTGCCCTACTGTGTGAGGCCTTCCTATTATTTTGAAAGCATTTCTGATTCCACCTTACTCTTCATATATGGTTCTCAGTGTTGCTGACACCAATCTGTTCACTGTCATTCAGATTTTCTCTCTTGTTCTGCTGCTTTGACTGCCAGGGACAAGGTCTATCTCCAGACAATTCCAGTTCTAACATTCTAGGTCTGAAGTCAAATGTCTCATATTTACATGTGTTACCGATAGAAAGAAATATTCAAAAGGAAATATGAATCATTCTTTAAGTGGAAAATCATGCCGTTTATATATTGCTTGGGGTTAGTCTAAATTAATTCAAGTCTGAGTCAATAACTTGTATTTTCCAGAAAATGACAAATAGCGCAATAAAATCACGGTCATGAATTCTACCAATAGTTTAAATAATTTTAATGTCAAATTATAGTTCACTGATTCTCTAACATCCATTTCATGTATAAACTGCTGCACTTAAAATTACTATGATTTCTAAATGAGAATTGTATCAACATTTTGATAAAGTAAAAGACATAAAATACTGTCTCAAAGTCTAACCACTGATACCAGTAAAGACAGAGATTAGCTTTTAAACAACGTAAGTCCTTGTGGACTGGCTGAGATTGTTTTTCTTGGGGAAAAGAAAGAGGAGGAGGAGAAAGAGAAGAGGAAGGAGAAGGAAAAGGAGTAGAAGGAGAAAAGGAAGAAGAAAAAGAAGAAGGAGAAGGAGGAAGAGGAGAAGAACTGTGTGTGTGTGTGTGTGTGTGTGTGTGTGCGTATAGAGAGAGGCAACAATAAGATCATGAAAGTTTAAGTAATCACTGATTTTATTTGGAATACCTGTATTTACCTAAGTCCTACTTTGTCTTTTGCAGTAAGATTATTAATTTTTTTAAGGTTTAAGGTTAAAATCAACTGTCTCCTTGTACTTTTCACTACCATGGTGAAGTGTACCCTCATATAAATGATTTAGTGATTGCTTTCATGTCCATGTCTGCCTGTATTGATTAACCTTCAAGGTGGAGGCTATTGTGTGTATGGCAGGCATTACCAGTGGTCACTGGAGATTTTTCTCCTTCTGGGTTCATAAGAGGATTATACATCCCTAGTCCTGTTAAGTTAGGACCGGTTATGGGATTATTTTAGCCAGTAAGTTGAATGTGGAGATGGCATATGTTATTTCTGGGCCAGAGTATTTAATCTCAAGTGTGAGCTTTGTCTTCCGCTGCTGTGGATGTCAGGGATAGTAATGTAGGGATGGAATAGATATCTGGATGTCCCTAACTGAGTATGACATGCAGATTCCCTACATTTAAAAAGAGCAATCTACATTTAAAAAGAGCAAGAGCAAGACAAAAGTTTTAATTTTATTATTTTGTGGGTTTTTTTTTTTTGCTTTGTATATTTAAATAATTTTTATTGTTTAGGTTATTCTAACAGATAATGGATCATATTTATTTTTTATTCCATCATAATACAATACTTACCTCAATGTTTAATATGTTCAACATTCAAGATATATTTGGAATGAAGGATTATTTCTCACATTTTGTCATTGCTTGTTTATTAGTTGGTTATATGACATACTAAATCCCAGGGAAGTTGTTTCTTGAATTTTAAGAAGATTATCAACATTCAAAGGATAAGAATTTCTTTAGAATGTCATAAAATATGTGTTCATTTATTTTGATGCAGGCACGTGGAATTTTTAGACTGGGTAAGAATGTTACCTACGCATTTATTAATATATTTTTCATGTCATCTTATCTCAAAGTGCACCCAATGCTTCAAGTTTTGTAGTAGAATCCAGAATTGTGACATTCTTTTCAGAAATTGAAAATGAAAAATGAGCTTTATTTCCAATCAAAATACTCTTAAATGTTCATAGCATTTATTAGATGTTAAAATATTCCACAGTAAAATTCAACCTAATTTAACAAAACACAGCAAAGGCTTCACTCCAATTTTTTTAAGTTATGATTTGCTTTAAGGGGTAATTATATTGAGGCTAAGAAAAACTCCATTCATGTGCATAAAAATGCAGGATGCATATGTGTACTTAAAAATAATCTTGATGAATTCTGGTAATCAAATACTCAAATGAGACCTCCATATGTTACATGTGGGAGGTAAGATCTCTCTCACTGCAACATTGTGTATGATCACCAAATTCACAATCCCATAGGGATAATATTTATTATCATAAAATGTACTATAGCATTTGAAATCTGAGGTTAAACATTTTACTGCAAGGTTTATGAGGAGACTCTGAATCTCAAGTGAATTCATTGCATGAGAAAAATGAATTTATTATCAAGGGCATGAAAAGAATCAGTCTTCTGAATGCTTAATACACTCTGTTAAAACATGTTATTACAAAATCCACAATGCAAGATGTGTCTAGTCTCTAAATTACAGTCCTTTTAAGGTCTTGACAAAAAGGTAAATAATTCACATGTATTTATCATTTAAAAGTATCCAAGAATAGCCAATGTTACAATACTGATTTTTCTAAGCTATTTGGTAAGAATGGAATTTAATGCAGTCTAATGTAAAAGGGCTTGCTTTTCTTTTCTTTTTTTTTTTTTATTATACTTTAAGTTCTAGGGTACATGTGCATAACGTGCAG
>NW_022303167.1:0-1087 GCF_002776525.5 Piliocolobus tephrosceles | reverse complement strand
ATCAAAAGAGACAAAGAAGGCCATTACATAATGGTAAAGGGATCAATTCAACAGGAAGAGCTAACTATCCTAAATATATAAGCACCCAATACAGGAACACCCAGATTCATAAAGCAAGTCCTTAGAGACTTAGAAAGAGACTTAGACTCCCATACATAATAATGGGAGACTTCAACATTCCACTGTCAACATTAGACAGATCAACAAGACAGAAAGTTAACAAGGATATCCAGGAATTGAACTCATCTCTGCACCAAGCGGACCTAATAGACATCTATAGAACTCTCCACCCCAAGTCAACAGAATATACATTCTTCTCAGCTCCACATCACACTTATTCCAAAATTGACCACATAATTGGAAGTAAAGCACTCCTCAGCAAATGTAAAAGAACAGAAATTATAACAAATGGTCTCTCTGACCACAGTGCAATCAAACTAGAACTCAGGACTAAGAAACTCAATCAAAACCGCTCAACTACATGGAAACTGAACAACCTGCTCCTGAATGACTACTGGGTACATAACGAAATGAAAGCAGAAATAAAGATGTTCTTTGAAACCAATGAGAACAAAGATACAACATACCAGAATCTCTGGGACACATTTAAAGCAGTGTGTAGAGGGAAATTTATAGCACTAAATGCCCACAAGAGAAAGCAGGAAAGATCTAAAATGGACACTCTAACATCACAATGAAAAGAACTGGAGAGGCAAGAGCAAACACATTCAAAAGCCAGCAGAAGGCAAGAAATAACTAAGATCAGAGTAGAACTGAAGGAGATAGAGACACAAAAAGCCCTCCAAAAAATCAATAAATCCAGGAGTTGGTTTTTTGAAAAGATCAACAAAATTCACATGCCGCTAGCAAGACTAATAAAGAAGAAAAGAGAGAGGAATCAAATAGATGCAATAAAAAATGATAAAGGGGATATCACCACCGACCCCACAGAAACACAAACTACCATAAGAGAATACTATAAACACCTCTATGCAAATCAACTAGAAAACCTAGAAGAAATGGATAATTTCCTGGACACTTACACTCTTCCAAGACTAAACCAGGAAGAAGTTGAATCCCTGAATAG
>NW_022303166.1:0-1034 GCF_002776525.5 Piliocolobus tephrosceles | reverse complement strand
TACAAGCAGGAGTGAATATTGAATACAGATGAACACAAAGAAGGGAAAAATAGACACTGGGGCCTACTTGATGGTGGTGGGTGGGAGAAGGGTGAGGGTCAAAAAATTATCTACAAGGTCTTATTCTCATTACCTGGATGACTAAATAATCCGTACACCAAACCCCTACAACATGCAATTTATCCACGTAACAAATTTGCATATGTATACCCCATGAGCCTAAAATATAAGGTGAAAAAAAAAAAGACAAGAGAAGAGTCAAGAGATAATGGAGCAAGATGGCTGAATAGGAACAGCTTCAGTCTCCATCTCCCAGTGCCAGCGACACAGAAGACCGGTGATTTCTGCATTTTCAACTGAGGTACTGGGGTCATCTCACTCGGGAGTGCCGGACAAGCGGTGCTGGTCAGCTGCTGCAGCCCCACCAGCCGAGAGCTGAAGCAGGGCGAGGCATCGCCTCACCTGGGAAGCGCGAAGGGGAAGGGAGTCCCTTTTCCTAGCCAGGGGAACTGAGACACACAACACCTGGAAAATCGGGTAACTCCCACCCCAATACTGCGCTGTAACACCGGCACACCGGAGATTATATCCCAAACCTGGCCAGGAGGGTCCCACGCCCACGGAGCCTCCCTCCTTGCTAACACAGCAGTCTGCGGCAATCTAACCGCAAGGCAGCAGCGAGGCTGGGGGAGGGGCGCCCGCCATCGCTGAGGCTTAAGTAGGTAAATAAAGCCACTGGGAAGCTCGAACTGGGTGGAGCTCACAGCAGCTCAAGGAAATCTGCCTGTCTCTGTAGACTCCGCCTCTGGGGACAGGGCTCAGCTCAAGCAGCAGAGGCCTGTCCAGACGCGAACGACTCTGTCTGACAGCTTTGAAGAGAGCAGTGGATCTCCCAACACAGAGGTTGAGATCTGAGAAGGGGCAGTCTGCCTGCTCAAGTGGGTCACTGACCCCTGAGTAGCCGAACTGGGAGACATCCCCCACTAGGGGCAGTCTGACACCCCACACCTCACAGGGTGGAGTACACCCCTGAG